>NC_143165.1:17634699-17937729 GCF_047325235.1 Durio zibethinus
GATAATGTCTTGAATATATATGCTACAAATATTGTATCCTTAATTCAACCACAATATTAATTGTAATCGAGTCTTTAGATTCAATAAATATGAATCTACATGGCTTATTGTATACATAACCAATGAACATACACTTAATTTATCTTTTTTTTTTAATTTCTTTCCTATAAGTTTTGAAAACCTTGATTCACATCGTCAAACTTTTTAATAATTTTTAAATAATAAGTTTGATTTCCATGTCATTCATAATTCATGTGGGTAATTTGTTCGTTTTGTTTGGGACTTTATGACATATTGTCATTAATACTTTATCCGAAAACCTTGTATTAACCAAGGTTTAGAAATTATCTCATTTATCCTTTTTGCTTGATATTTATTTTTCATTCTATCACACTTTTGGAAGGATAATCTAATAATATATGAACAATATTATATATCATAAATATTGTGGAAGATTTACTTGATTTGCGAAAGCACAACGAGTGCATTGTTGCAAAGATGTTGCAAAAATGACACTGACTTAAATTCACTAGTCGAGGATAAGATCATGCATTTGAAAATTGTTCATTATCCACAACGTAACTCCTTAAACATCAATGTATGAGATTCCTCAAAAAGCTCACAAGGAATGTTTTATTCCTTTGCTTTGCCAATCTTTTTCTTTTCCTCTTTATTGACTATGTAACTTATCACATAGTCCCACATATGAATGAGACTTATCTCACATATTGGATGAATACTCTTTTATCATATTTCATCATGGTCGAATGCCATACTTTGTTTGTGAGAGGAAGAGACTTCAACAAGAGCCTTTTCATCATTTTCATATAATGGCCAAATGCCATTTATTTTTCCTCTTTTTGTTATGGCTAAAACGCTATTTTAAAAGAAATGGGGAAACATGCATTTTTACTTGGTTTGAAAATCAATAATACAATTGTTCTTAGCAATTTCTATCAATTAGAAACAATAAAGAAACTGTCATGCAATTTCTATATGGTTGGGCTTCTATTCATGGGCGGACCCTTCCAACATCTCCTACTTGCACAATATAGATGTTAAACTCTCATGACCAAGAAAATGTTTTTCTTTACTTTTTGCAATGAGTTTATACAAAGAAATAAGCCATAAAACCAGCATACTTCGAGGGCCTAGTTGCTATACAATTATTAAGTGCATATAGCAACTAATAAATCACATCCAGTCACTTATATAATTGTTAGGTATATATAATAACTCTCAAATACAAGTAAAGTAAACATACAATACCCTAGATCCCTTCGTCACACTTTAAGTTTCTCGCGATCTCTTTTTTATCATATTACATGATATACTTGTGTATTCACACTTATGTTTGATGTGTTAAACATAATTAGCCAGCCTATGAATACAACCAAATGTGACACTAGAATGATCTTCATTTCTTCTAGGATCTCTCCATTTCAATTCAATTGCTATCCATAAATGTCCCATTAGATCGAATTATCCATGAATTATTGGTAACATTCTAAGAAAACTAACATTGAACTAAAACTTTCAAAACAAGTCAAAGGTCCTTAAGGGTACTAAATATGATATCTTTTAATCTCAAAGGTCACACAACAAGAAGCAAAGATCTGTTCTTTTGTTACCTTTATTGGTCGAACAATACACATGTGGTATGAAACATGCTATGGTATTACTCTCATTTTCCTAGGGAGTGTATGTCTTTACCATAAGATATCAATACCATACAAATGATAGCTTAGATCTCTTAGTATATAACTTAAATCCACAATTCCACTTGATTTCACATAATCAACTGAACTTCCACCTAGCATTTAAGATAGACAAAGTGAATTGTGAGATTATTCACTTTTGATCACAAATCTCAATATCAAGTGACATCATTTTGATCCCTTATCAAGACGACTCCATTTTAAGCTTGGGCTCTCATCCATAGCTTAAAACTAATCACATCTCTATGGTGCCAAACCATTAAGATGATTACTTGGTGAAAATACTAATCATCTATCCAACATTCCTTTTAAATCATATCATATATATACATATACGTATACATATAGATGTACATGTGTGCGTACTTCACAAAACAAAGTACTAAGCTTTAACGATATTAATCGCATTCAATATAAGTCAACTTAAATGGAAAAAAATCATAGATTGTTCACATGGAACATCTAGATCAATACATCCTTATCTATGCAACTCTAAATATTTCATGTGGCTATCAAATATATATTTAAGCATTGGCTTAGTTAATGGATTTACAGTTATCTCATAGGTAGAAATGTGTTTGTTGACTTTCTTTTATACAAGCATGTCTCTCACAAAATTATATTTAATATCTTTGTGCTTGGTCTTTGAGATTTATTTGTGAATGCGATTGCTGCTTAACTATCGTAATTCACTAACATTGAGTTAAACTCATCTTTCTTAATTTTCAAAAGATTAAAAAATCTGATAAGCCAAGTAACCTCTTGCATTATTATTGAAAATACTACAAATTTAGCTTTCATTGTAGATAATGCTATTCAAGTTTTTTCTTACTAATCCAAGATATAACCCAATATTAAGTAAGAAAACATAGCTAGAGGTAAATTTTTCTTTCATATATCTCCTCTCTAATTGGCATCTATATAAACAAAATGCATACCACTTTTTTGATAGGACAACAAATAATGCACAATGCCTTTATGATACTTAAAAATCCATTTCATGGTTTTCTAATGAGATTAATTTGGATTGGATTGATATCTGCTTACCAAGCTTACGACATAGCAGATGTTTGGCCTTATCTACATCATAGTATAAATAAGCTTTCAATAGCATGAGAGTAAAAAAATTTTGTTATTTGTTCCTTTATCTTGTAGAGTCGTAAGACACATTTTTTGGCTCAAGCCTTCACCTTTGGCCATAAGAGTATCAATTAGCTTACAGTTTTGCATACTAAATTATTCAAGAATTTTTTTTAATATTTTACTGTTGTAAAAGAGAACAATTTCTTGAAACGTTCTCTCTTAATTCTTAAAATAGTTATGTAAGCTACTTCGCACATGTCCTTTATTTCAAATTTAAAAACAATCAAATTTCACCATAGTGGAATAATCCTTATAATTTTCAGCCAATAGTATGTCATCCATATAAAGTGACAAGATCACATGCTCCTTTAATTTTTTTTTTTTTTTACATACACACAACGATTTTCATCAATCATGATAAAATCATATGAAATTGTTGCTTGATGAATACTAATGTACCATTGCTTGAAAGATTCTTTGAAACTATAAAATGATCTTAATCATTTGCAGACTATTGTGCTATTGACCTTTGTCAATGAAACCTATAGGTCATTCCATATAGATTTTATCTTTCAATTCTATGTTTCGAAAAGCACTTGTCAAATCTATTTGATGTAACTCCAAATCTAAACATGACATGGCTAGAATCGTGTCTTTTGGGTCGATCAATCAATTCTCAAACATTGTTTGTTCTTAGACTCCCTATCTCTTTTTCCATTGCCTTTATCCATTCTTTTTTTGCCTAACTTGTGATTCTTTTGAAACAAATTTAACAAATTCATCAACTTTAGTTACATTTTCACTTGGATGAGATACTATTGGTTATTGATTAGGAATATGCATTAATTGATTTGCAACTTACCAAATCATTTGCACCCTCAATCTCATAAAGATACATTTCCTGACTCATCTCATTTTTATTTTGGAAACTCATTTTCTAGAAAAATAGCATTCCAAAATTCAAAATTCAATTACACTCACACAATGGTTCACTTAAACACATATCTCTTTGAAATGTTTAGTGTCTTAAAAATATACTTTGTTTTTGCATTGTGGATCTAAAACTTGCCATATTAATGAGAGAACTAAAAAGGTTAGAGAGTACAACCTTAAGAACATAAGTTATTGAGGTTGGGTTACCAATTCACAATTCATAAGGAGTGATTGTAATTGATTGGAAGAATACTGAATTGAATATATAGGCAATTGATAACAATAATTTACCCTAAAAGTGATTTGCAAACTCACATTGGGCCAATATTGACCTAACCATTTTTAAAAAATATATATTTCTTCTCTTTACAACACCATTTTGTTATGAAGTGACTGGTATGATTAACTGTCTATCAATACCATTTTCATCACATACTAGTTTAAATTAATTAGACAAGTACTCACATCTATGATTAGTTTTCAACACCTTAATGCTTCTATCTAATTAATTTTTCATTAAGTACACATACTTTCTAAAGCATTTTAAAGCTTTAGACTTGCAAAGAATAAAATTGATAAAACTGAAACATGTGTTAACATCAATAAATGTGATGAAATATTAACCTCCACTACATGTCCTTACATACATTGGGACACAAGTATTGAAATGTATCAGTTACAATGGAACTTTAATTCTAGTTTCTTTATCAAATGGTTTTCCTATCAGTTTTCTTGCTAAATAGTTTACACATAATGGCTGATTAACATTATCATATAAAGTATTGTATTCTTTTTTTTGCTAATTTATTCATTCTTTGTTAACCTATATGGCCAAGTCTACCATGTCAAACATTCACATTAATATTGGCATCATAAAATCATTTAATAAACATCCAGATCCATAATGATTTGTTTTCAAAAATAAATCAATATTAGTGTTTTTAAAATTCATAACAAAGCCTAAACAAAGAAGAATAGTGACAAAAACAAAATTCCTTCAAATATCAAGAATAAATAAGACATTATGTGCTATGAAGGTTTTTTCACCTTACACACTTAACTTGTAGGTATTAACTCCCTTTACTTCAATCATTTGATTGTTTACTATATAAATACATTTTACTCATATTTTGTGCTGCATGATTTGTGGTTTATGAGTTTTCTTTGTGTCGTTACATTCACAATCAAAGTGACTCTATTTACCATAGTTAATGCACTTAACTATAGTTTTGTTCTTCTTAAATTAAACTTAAAGACCATTCTTGTAACCCTTTGACCATTCTTTGATCTTTTAGGAGCTTTCTCGTTATTCACACTATGCGGCATGTGCTTGAAGCCCATAGCTGCTTTAAAAGTGTGTATGCCATATACACATTAACATTAGGCTTAGATGCTTCTTATATGATTTTTTTCTGATTAAAGATGACAAAAAGCATCATTAAAAGTCCTTATACTCTTATTGTGGATCAAGTATACCTTAATATGTTCTCAATTATGTGGCAATGGCCAAATTATAGTTTGAACCTCATGTTTATCTGTTACAGTGTGATTAGCCTCATTTTTAAATAAACTTTATTATCAAGGCATTCTATATCTTTTTTAGCAATATCATCCTATCTGAACTCACACATGATATCATTCTCGAAACTGTTTAGCAACATAATGTGAGCAGTGAAGTTTTCTCTATTGAGGCTTCACAAGCTTTTAGTCCCTTCTATTTTGAAACATCTTCTTATACTCAAGTTCTACTAGAACTATGTTTAGAATTACAAGAACCTATTATATTTCTAACATATACTAGATTTTCATAATCCAAATTTCATAATTATCCCCATTCAATAATTATATACTAAAATAAAAAAGCCATATTCAAAGGATAATTCAATATTGAAATACTTATACACTGCTTAATGCCTAGCACTATACATATATATTTTGCCACAATTTCACAAATAAAACAATGACAATCATTCACATAAAAATAAAACCAAAATATCACTATGTTCGCAATCAAATTCCATTTTTAATGTGTTTGATTATCACAATTTAGTTCATTGTGCAAAATTCAACCATTCTAAGATGGAATAAATCAATTATCTTAGAGCTCCCACTAACCATAAGGTTACCTTCAATCAATTACATACATTAATTAAAATTCACATAGACAAGTCTTATATAACATGTACATACTGAACACATAAGCAAATTCCATCATTAAACATATGTAATATTTATTAAACTATGTTCACAATTAGTATGTATCACTTGTCTTGTGATTCGAATGGAATCCATAAATTCTTATAATAGTTTCACATTCTTATTAGCCATCCATAGAGATCCAATAATTTTATGTATGCCACTATGAAAACTTGAGCCAATAAAGAAGATCGCATTCCTTCTTGCCCCTTTCTTATAAAATCATAAAATTCTTTATCAAAGTTATAATATGAAGATGTTTCCTCTCGTTAGACATCTAAAGATCTTTGAAAAGATTCTATTATCTAAGTGTAAGGAGTGTATCTATTCAACATCATATATATGTTTAGATCCTGCTTACATGCATGTTGCTTCACAAGATCAAATCTTTAATCTTGTCATTAACTCTTGATGATATGTCACACAATATCTTCATCATTTGGATCCATTTGTAGTTGTGCTAATTCAATTAGTAGCTTATGGCTCTAAGCAATTCTAATTAAGTCCTTATAACAATATAAGTTCTCACAATCATTGTCATGATTTTTTATAACATATATACAAGAAATTTCATAAACACACACAAGTTTCATAATGATTAAAGTGTATTTTAATCATTATTGTGCTTTTCATCTTCCTAAAGTTAATCGAGAACTATTAAAAAACTTTTTTTTGAACATTTAGTTTTTTAAAAAATCACATAAGGCGCACATTTGAATTCTCTAAGAAGGTATTCAAATGCCTATTCAAAAAAAAAATTAAAAATTGAAATTTTGCATAGGGCATTCGGATACCCTATCAAGCATTCTAATGCTCAAATTTTGAAAACTGAAAACTCGATCCAAAATAATAAAATGACAATGGAAACTTGCATTTGAATGTTTTAACACATTCACTATAACTTTCTACAACAAAATTACACACTTTTGTATAATACTTCCATGGATTTTCAAAACATTTCGATGAGAGCTCAAAAACATGACTATAAATTTGGTGTTTCAAAATAAACATTGAAACAATTAGGAAGCAAGCCAACATGGCTCTAATACCAATGAAGGATATATCATAAATAATATGAAAGACTTACTTGATTTGTGGAAGTACAACGAAAGCATTGTTACGGAAGTGTTGCAAAAATGACACCGACTTAATTCATTGGTTAATAACAAGATCACGTATTCAAAAATTGTCCACTATCTACAGTGTAAGTCCTTAAACACTGAAGCATGAGATTCTTTAGAGAATTCACAAAGAATGTCTTGTTTTTTTGCTTTGCTGATCTCTCTCTTTTCCTCTCTTATTCTCTATGCAACTTATCACATAGTCCTACAAATAGATGAAACTTATCTCACACATTGGATGAATACTCTTTCACCATATTTCATCAAGGTCAAATGTCATGCTCTATTTAAGAGGGGAAGAGACTTCAACAAAAACATTTTCGTTATCTTTATGTAATGGCTGAATGCCTTTTATTTTACCTCTTTTTGTTATGGTCAAAATGCCGTTTTAAAGGAAGTTGGCAAGCATGTATTTTTACTTGGTTAGAAATTCAGTAATACAATTGTCCTTGGCAGTTTGTATTAATTAGAGACAATAAAGAAACTATCATGTAGCTGATTATCCCTTGGATCACTTAGCATGTCATTGGAGTTAGCACTTGGAAGTTGTGAGTTTGAGGGAGCCTATGTACATAATGTTCTCTTCAGCAAGGTAAGTAGTAGGGTACAGGGTTTAAAGATAGATTAGAAATTTCAAAAAAAAATTATCATGCAGTTTCTATATGGTTAGGCTCCCATTCATGGGCGAACCCTTTCAACACCTTTTAATAAAATCAAAATGGTGTTTTATTTCATGAAAATTTAATAAGCTTCAAACAATAACATTCTTCTTCTTTTATTAATTTTAAACAATTGAATAATGCAATTCAACCTCAAAATATAAATATCAAACATACCTAAATTGCACATTTAGCATGCATGCATCAAATAACCATATAAGCAATACTAAAATTATCAACAATAAAAATCATATACTTATTCTTTCCTTCTACTATTCAAAAGCTATATAAATCATACAAATTACTACGAATCAATTTAAGCATTTTAGAGCATGACTCTTAGAAAATAAATTCCTAAACATCTTAAAAAGCATGTAATTTGTACAAATTTATCAAATAAACATGCCTACTTAATGATGTAATCATTTAAAACATGGTTTCTAATAGGTTCATATATAACATGCATTCCTCAGCTAATCCAATATAGATCTATCAAGCATATATTTTATAATAACGTCCTAAAACAATTTTTCTTAACATGATAGACAATCATAGTAAACATAAATAACAACAAATTCAATCTGCTCTCTCATACATAGTTCTTTCTTAAAGCATACTCCATCTTTGGACAAAACAACTTTGTCTTTGTCTCTAATATTAACTTGAAGCCAAACTTATTAAGCAATCAGTTAATTTTAAATTTATAGTGATATACCTTTGGTTTCAAAGTGAAAACTTTTCATATAAGTCACATTTCTTTTTTTATATTGCTTGGAATGCTTTGAAAAAATTATTGTAGTTACTAACATATTTTGAAGTACTTGACTTTATCCCTTATGCCTCACTAGTCAAGTCATTCAAATTAAAAATGATTGCAACAAAGCTTGACATTGTTGTTACCTATGCATTTTTGTTCTTTAAGAAGAAGTAACAATCATTCTTTGATGACTTTATTTTTCATAATAATGAAAATATACACCCTTTTACTTATCATTGAATTTCATGGGCATAGCTCTTTCCTTTTGGATTAATGTAGGACTAACCCTCACTCTATCTCATGAATATTTGACATGATAGTCTTTTGTTCTTTCTCATGTTTCATGTGTTGCTATTCTTTTATTTGAAATTACATACAAGATTTTCAAGAGATATTTCTTTATTTTATAAAAATGATTTTCTTGAAATCTTATTCCATGATGATGGAAGTACATAAATTATTGAGGATAAAAAGGATTTAAGAAATCCATCTATTATTAATAGCAAAAAATAGTTACCACATAATTCTATATAAATACGCAACAACTAATAGATCCAACAATCACACATATAATTGAAGAAGTAAATAAAACTTATCTAATTATCCGGTGAAAACCATTATAATATTTTTTTTTTGAGAACTATTCCTATCATCTTCTTTGTCAACATCTCTTTCACATTCAATTGTTTTCCAATTTCCTTTTTCTTGCATATATTCATTTATGAACCATTTTTCTATCTCAAAAGATTATTTCATTAAATCATTCAAATTTTCAAAACTCTTCAATTATCTCTCTCAAAGTGTCTTGACTTTTATAATTTAAAAAAATCAAATAATAAGCATAAAGATTGTTGTATTGCTAGTTCGATGGTTGTAAAATGGAAACTCCTAACTCGAGAGAATATGTTCACAAGGCATGTTGCAAATAACACTTTCCTTTAGTCTTATTTCACATCCACCATTTATTGTATGCAATGGAGTGGATCAAATAGTCATAAAATACAATGAAATCCTTATTTGATTTCATTTTGCACAAATGAAATTAAACCACTAAACACTTTTTAATGAGTGGAAAAATCATCTTTTTATACATTATTTTTTACAAGGAATAATATATAAGAGACTTGGTCTATTTCATATAAAGTGAGAAAGTTTCTAGAATGTATAGATTTCTTTTCATCATCAACCGTTGGAATCATTCTTACCTGTCCATTTATAGAGAACTTAATTAAGATTTGTCTTTTCAATTGTGTTGATTTATTAGACCAATTTATTTATTTATTGAGTTTACATATTTTGGAACTCAATAGGTATCATTTGCAATCTTTTTTTTTATATAAAAGAGATTGTAGCTTAACATAGGAGAAAGGATTGTAAATTTTGAAATTTGAACGAAAAGGGATTGCAAATAAAAAAAGGTCATAACTTAGATGACATCTTTTAAGAGTGATTGCATAAATCAAAAGGTTTAAATTCCCATTTGCAATCATTATAAATGAAAGAACACAATTTGAAAAGGTATAATTAGTTAGGAAATAAAACTTTCCATTGATGTCCAATTAATGCATACTTGATCGATTTCTTAATTTGTTTACTTATTTTGAATTTTGTGTTTCAATTTTTTTTTATAAAGTAATTGTTATTTAATGAAAGGTAAAATAGTACTTTTACAAACCGAAGTATTTCTTACTTATCCCTTAATAGTTTAATGGTTTATTTTTACTCTATTTTCAAAATTGTGTTCCAATTGTTTATTTAACAGTTTCATACTATTATGTATTCCTTAATATAATCTTACCAAGTTGTATCTTAGTTTTCTATAATATTTTATGGCCAAGAAACTCATTGAATAGATGAAGTTTAGATTGTTGGAACCAGATAAAAGGATTCCAAACAACTCTTCACTAATAGATGGCATACAAAATATAAGATAACACCAAATAAATGGGTAAAACTCCTTTTTGGTCATTTCTCTTAATCTATTTATCCATTTTTCAGTAGTACCAAAGAGAAGTATTCTTCCTCTATTATGTTTTACAAACCGGACACGTAATGCCTACTCACTCCATTATATTTCCACATAATAACTATTATTCTCCTTCGATTTTATTTAATGAACCAAACGTACCTATTGGTTTAAATTTGATTGCACTAACGATCAAAGGGTTCTTGCTCTTGTTAACTCCAACAAAAACGGAATAAGCGTTATGAAAAAGAAAGCTAGGATAATTTTTTCAACTTAAACTACGCCTACTGCATAAAATTAAAGGTAAGATAAATGCATCAAAATGAAAAAATAAACTATAAAAATGCTGAAAAGTAAGATAACTATTATACCCACAAACTTGCTTGTCTTTACATGTTTGATCATGGGAGATAATCATCCCTCATGCCTCTCTCCACTTCATGTAATTGCTGGCTTAATGTTCATATCAACCACAGATACATTCATTGCATTCAAGCCGAATTACTCTACTTGCATTAATTTGATAACTGCACCAAATTAATGAAGGTCGAAATATTTCTACTAATGCTAAATTTTTCCAGCACTAAGTCCCATTCAGCAATTTCTCAAGGTATTAAAAATTCAATCACATTGAATTCTTTTTAGTTCTTTGCTTAGCCTTAGCTTTACCTTTGTGTTGAATATCCTTCTTGCATCATTTGTGCAACCGCTGGTAACAGCCCATATCAACCATCATGCTAGATATTCTTTAGCAAAATCAACAACCGCAGAGGTTTATTCAAATTGGACTCTCTTAACTGTTTATTTGGGGTTTAGCCCATGTAGTTATGTACTCTCTCACACGCAATCACCAAATATCCAAGGGCATTGAGCCTTCAACGGATTAGGTCTCTATTATAACCTGTTAAGCTTAATTGAATAATTAATTACTAATTAATCAATTTAAATACAAATACCATTAATTATTTAATTGGGTTTGGTTTAATCCAAAATTTATGGCTAAACTCCTTAACCCAATTTTATGAAATGTTTTTTATCTTACATTTTTGTACGATAGTGTTTAATATGAGGTAATCACTCCAAAAATTATGATGATATACACATGATGATTAAATCATTATATTTTGTAAGTAGTTACTGATCCTACGTGATAGTGATCATAGATTAGCAAAAGTGATCAGATCATTGCCTTGGAATCTAATTCTCATTCAAAAAGGATCAGAAACTTTTATCATCGAGATAAAGTGATATGTAAAATTTATAACAATTAGTATTATCCATTTAATATGTGAATTAAAAACTTATTTTTTCTTAAAATCATAATTGATTATATTATATTTTTTTATATTTTTAAACTAATGTTCATTATAACAAGTTCAAGAACAATTTGTTTGTTCTTTTATTTTTTTTAATATTTTATATATGAGATAATCTTTTTGTTTTTCTTTTATTATAAACTTAATTGATTAGTTTTTTTTTTTAATTCAAATGTTTTCTTTACATAATGTATATATAGAAATTAGTTTATCTATAAATAAATATATTAATTTTATTATATTTTATTATAAAATGAATAAAATATTATTATATTTTACAAATTATTATTTTTAAATAATGTTAAAATCATTAACTTTTATAACTATTACAATATGCTTATTATTTTCGTACTTTTAAATAAAATAATTTTTAATTTTTAATAATATTAAACACAATGATATTTAATTCCCAAAAATTAATGATTGTTAACAAAATAAAATAATTTCAAATAATCTTATAAAATCACTTTAATAATAAAATTATCTTAATAATTAAATCATCATGACAATTTTTTTTTTTAAAAAGGACAAAACCTACATAAGTTAAACAATCGGCACCTTGATTTGGGAATAAGAGAACATAATCTTCCAAGTATTCACTCACGAGCCTTATAATGAAAAGAAGTTGTCGCACCTGTGTTTAGTTAGGTAATGGAAAATTTATTATATAATTGTTAACTGTCTTGTTTTGTATCATTAGACAGATAATTCGTTTTTTTTTTTTTTCTTACCAAATTAAATGAAGCATTTACACTACCAGAAATTCAGCTATTGCCAATGAAATTTTACTAATGAAATTTTTTTGTCGCTAATTATCGCGGATTATCGACAAATTATTAATAAAACACCGATAGAAATAAATAAAAAAAAAAAAACACTTTACCAACGGAATTTATTGACAAAATTAAATCCATTGGTAATCCATAAGTAAATGTGTGGTGTGAATTGCCGTCAATTATATCACCGGATTTTTTTATTGGTAAATCAGTCATTAAAAGTTACTTATAGATTTAGTGGTGAAAAAATCTATCAATAAAAAAATTTGCAAAAAAGATCTTTTTTGACATTACTAATGGAAATTCTGTCACTATATTTGTTAGTAAAAGTATTTGAAAAAAATTTTTCACATTATCGATGGAAATTCTATTAGTAAATCTATAGTTAAAACCAAAAATTTTCAAACCCCCTCAAGCAAATCCATTTTCTCCCAATTTCTAAAACCAAATCCCTAATTCCCTTTCCCATCCCCTCTCCCACTCTCCCCCTCTCCCTTCCCTCTTTCCCCACCATTGCCGTTGCACTTCATCGCCGTCTTGTTGCCTTTCTCGTTCAGTAAATTTTTTAAAAAATATTTTATTTTATTTTGTATTTTATATAGTATATTTGTTGAGTTTAGGATTTAATTTTTTGTTATAAATTTGTTGAAATATGTTTGGATTTTGGTTGCCAATGTGTTGAGTGTTTGTTTGTTATTTATTTTTTGAAATTTGTTTAGGTTTTGGTTACCAATTTGTTGAGTTTTTGTTGGTTTTATATTTATTGAAATTTATTTGGGTTTTTGTTATATATTTATTGAAATTTGTTGCTTATATATTTTTGTTGGATTTTTTTATTAAGCATTAATGTTGAATATTATTTTTTTATTATTTATTTTTGGTATTGTTGGGGAAATTTTTTTCATTTGATGAATAATTTATTTTTTATTTGTGACAGTTTTATTGAGATTTGTTAGGTTTTGTTTTAGATTTTATTAACTTTTAGATGTGTAAGATTTATATTGGTTAATTTGGGTTTGATGTGTATTAAGATTTATATATATTTTGATGGATGTTTTTATATTTAATGTTTTTAAAATTTTAATATTAATTATAGAAATTAAAATTATTTATGTTGATTTGAGATTAGAATTTATATATTACTAATTTATATATTATTTTGAAGTAATTTATATATTATTAAGATTTATATTTGTTTTGAAATAATTTATATATTTGATAGTTTAGCGAAATTTATATATTATTAATTATTGAAATATTGTGGTTTTATTGTATTGATCAAATTTAATATAAATAAATTAAATTTAATATATATAAGCTTATATATGAATATGTTACATTTTTGTAGTTGTTGTTAAGTAGGAGATTTCTGATGAGATAGATAGAGAAACTGGTCATACCAAACAAATCTCTAGTGTGCCAATCCATTTCAGTATCATCTCTCCTAATGGTGAGATAGATTGTTAGTTAAGTTGTTTAATCCATTTTCATGAATAAGTGTTATCTAAAATAAACCAATAGTTATTTTGTACCCAAAATGAACCTCTCAACTATTTTTATGTAAGATAAAGAAAATTAGAGGATTTTGGATTAATTAGTGGTTTCAATTCATCTAGCCAACTTTTTTGCAATACCAACATGAGCTTAATCTGCTTGTGAGATGAACAAGTATGTCTACTGCCCATCTTTCAATGGTTATTATTAGTTTATTGGTAGATTGGATCATACTATTTCTTGAAATTGGCTTGAATTATTACCTCTAATTTTTGAACTTCAATATTTTCATAAGAGCTGCTAAATGTATTTCTTGTCTCTTTTTTTCATTTATTAGTTTATTTTGCTTTAATTTTTTTTGCAGTGGTGTACTTAGACATTGGTTGACCTCCCTGGACTTACAAAAGTAGCTGATAGTGAGTGTCTTATCCTTTTGCAAGTTTTATTATGTTGACATATTCGTGTCATGATGTGGATAAATTTAGCTAATAAGTTGTGGTAATTGATTTGTCATGTAAAGGGACAACCTGAATGCATTGTGTGAGACATTGAAAATATAGTTCGGGTATTTATTGAAAAAGAAATAGAGATGAAACTTGAGAGGTTCTTGCTTATTCTTAGTATACTAAACCTAGCATAATTGAAAACGGTGGTTCTTGCTTATTCTTAGTAGACTTAACCTAGCATAACTGAAAACAGTGTTAATTATTATTCATCTAATAATTGTGCAATTATGTAAATATTTACGAAGTATAAATGTAGGTTTTTTCGGATCATACACCTTGAATGTATTTGTATATGAATGTGAATTTGCTAAATGGTAGCCTTTGATTTGCTTGTAGTAGTTTAATTAGAATCGTAATGTTTGATTTTTCATGGTGTAGAGATTAGTAAATAGATATTCTTTCGAATTTTATCCTCTATCAATTTGCATGTGCAATCTATATATGGTTTATATGTAGAATTTCCATGTTGCATCTTACTTGTCATTAAGTTCATTAAGCGTTCAATTTCTTTATACATCTCGTATTCTTTTCTTGTCTTTTTTGTTTTGACATTTGCATGTCATCATTTATTATGGGTAAAAGTGATGAAGATTAAATATATATTTCTCATCAAATGAAGGAGATATATCAAGTTATTTCACAGTTGTATTTTATTTTTGTTTCTTTTCATTGTTTTGAACATTTAAATTAAAATTTTTTTATGATATGTATAGAATAATGCCCGACAGAACCTAAACCATCCAACCTGAATCTAAACCCAATTCGACCCATTTATTTGTCACCTCTAATCTGTGCCATTCTCTGCTGCTAATCGACATTGCAGGTGCTCTATTCTCTGCACCTCTGAGTTGTCAAAATATGTCAATCCAAATGTACTACACTTACAATGTAGTATTCTGCTGAACATGATGTTTGCTGGTTGCAGCATATATATCACCCATTTCTTTTGCTAATTTTATTAATTATTACCACGGAAACCATTTTAAGATATGCGTATAAAATTATAGTGATTAAAACTTGAACCAAAACAAATTTAATTTAGCACTTTCTGACTACCAGGAGTTACTACCATTGCAGGTTAGATCTCATGGAATTTGGGATCTCGTGATGAGCATTTGCCATGCAATAGAATGATACAAAGTTTCTTGGCTTGCAACAAAACAATTAAACAATAATATTAGATAAGATTGGTATTTCTTCCCATAAGGACATGGCCATGCCATCCTTAATCCAAGATTCCTTTTCTCTTCTTTTGCAAAAGTAGCCATCACTCTTGTCATCATGCTATAATATAATATAATATATATATATTTATATATAAGGAAATGGTATCGCAAATCATTGATTTACCTTCAAGTCATTGATTTATAACTTATTATTAAAGTTAAGTCCCAATTGGGACTGTGGCAATTGAGTTAAATAGGTCTTAAATGGAGGCGCAATTGGTTGACATTTATCTCGAGAAAAAATGTTCTCAAGAAAAATATCAATAAAATAAAAACATTAACGAAAAAGAAAATTACTCTGTGAACTTTTCAAAAAAATTCAGAAATTTTGCTTTTTTGAGATTTTCAAAAACCATAGATTTGAGATTCTCATTAACTATTTTTTTTTTTTTGTGGAATCCTAAAAAATCTAAAAAACGCATAAGTACTAAAAAATGGAATGATATTACTAAGTTTCTTGAGGTTTTTAGAGAAGGTTTTCTAGAATTTTTTAAAGCTTGGAATGTTTTGAGTGGAATAATTAAAAAAAAATTTCTTTAAAAAAAGAATAATAAATAAAATTATTAATAATTGATAAATTGAATTAGGAAAGAAAAAGAAATAGGGAGAGAAACAAAGATTGAGAGAAAAATTATAATATATAATTATTTAATAAATATTATTACTAATAATTGAATTTTAATAATTAAAATTAATAGTTTCTAATAAAAGAATTACATGCGAAATGGGGTATCATTCTAGAGGATATGAATTGGGCCAATAAAGCCACATGACGAGAAGCAGAGTGAGGATAACTTGTCTTTGTTGCCAACAAAAATTGTCTTGTACAGAACAGATGTCTCTTTATGCATTAGTTGTCAGTTTTGAGCAAAACAAACAGATGGGTTAGACAAAAGGGACGGTAGCTTTATTTTGTAAGATAAAAAGGAGAACATAGAGTATTTTTAAGTCATTTTATTTAGCTGTAAAGCAAAATAGATGGCATTGTTTTCTTGCTTGTGGGCGCCAAAAGGAATCACTTAGGCGGGGATGTGAATTCACTAGTCTTAAATCGACAAGATATATAAGTTAAAATTCACTAGTGCATGCTTTGCTGTAAGATAATAATGATATGGGCTTTTTTTTTTCTTTTTTTTTTCGTTTTGTTTTCTTTTGTTTTGGCCAAATGGTAGGTCAGACTTTTTTCAGTGGCGAGGATCGGTGATTTATATTTCATATTAAAAAAATTATCGGATACAAATATAAGTTTTCTGTACAAAATTTGCAAATCTATTTTTTATATTTTATGTTTTTAATTTGTTATTTATATTTTAAGTTATTTTTATTTTGATTAAAGTGTAAAATAGTTATTTTTTATTATTAAATATCTATCAAACTTTTAAACCCTTAGGAGATGGAACAATTGGCATATAACATTTATAATATAATTAATTAATTATAATAAAAATTTTTGTTGGATCGTTTAAATTTTATGTGAAGCTCATATTTATAAATGATGAACTTTTACATAAATATTTTTATTATAAGTAGATAATTATAAGATTATAATAAAAAAGTTATAGGTGATATACTCCCTTTGGGGATAGTATAGTTTTTTTAATTTTAGAGTAAATTTTTTTAATTATATTTTTAGCTTTGAAATAAATTTTCCAAAGATATAAAAATTAAAAAATATTTTATAGAATATTTTATTAACATTTATTTTATAATTTAAAAAAGATATTAAAAATAATATGGTAGAAAAAAAATAAAAGTCGATTGAAATATATGATGTAAAATTTTATGAAGTAAAAAATACCTTGACGAGAGAAAAAAAAATAAAAAAAATATTTAGATTATGTAGCATTTTGTTTTAATAAAAACATAATGATAAAGGAATAAAATGAAATAAAAGTTTATATCTTATCTTCATTACTATTATATTCTGTCATGTTAATTTTAAAATTATTTTTAATTATAAAATAACTTCTAATAAAATATTTTACTCGATATTCACTGATTGTTATAGAAGAATAATGTTAAATTTATTTCAAAATTAAAAATATAACAATAAAATTGTACCAATTCAAAATTAATAATAAATTTAAACTTTACACGTAATTACATTGAAATGACTGCTCCCCCTTCGTTGCCCTTTTACTGCCGCATGCGTTGCATAGACCCAAACGACCCCTAGACATTGAGCGTAGGGCTCAAAGTTGTTTGTTAAAAAATATTTTCTTTGGGCTAAATGATTAAACGTTGGAATTATTGCTTACTTTAAAATTAAATATATTATTTATTTGAATCAAAATAAACGTAACTAATGATAATATTTTAATATTTGATAGGCGAAAAACAGGTGTTGGAATGCAAACGCTGCTAAGTTAGAAAAAGACGATAAATGAAAATGATATGGCATTTATCCATTTTAAAAATTTTTTCAAATATTTTTGCTTTTTTCCAAATTTCTTACCTTTATTAAAAAATAAACGCTAAACATAAAAACTAATTTATCTTCTTCTTTACTTAAGTCCCATTTGAGTGTCCAATAACCTTAGAATGATGTGATTAAAGCTCTCAAACGCATTGGTTATACATTTGGCACATTACTTTGGTGGAGATTAGATGCTTTTTAACTGGATTGAAGCTGTGTTTAGCCACCGGCACTTCTCCTTCCAATGAAACTCTTAGTTCTCATCCGCCTTTTTTTTTTTTCCCTTTGTGTCCCCACTCTTTCCTTTTTCTTCTCGTCTTGTCCTTTTCCCCTTTCGAGTTTTGACTAGTCACTTATAGGTTTATTTTTTGTTATTTTATTTTTTAATATAAAGTTTTTCAAATTAATTTTTATAATTATTTTTCATATTATTTGTATAATTAATTAATAATTAAAATAATAAATATAAAATTAATAAATCAATTTTATAATTAAATAGATTATTAGTAAATAAAAAATAGATAACTATATAAATAATAATAATATAAATAAATATTAATTTTTCTCTTTTAAAATGTATAAATATATTAATTTTTTCTAAACATTATTTTGAAATAAAAAAATCATATATTATAAATTTTATTATATATTAATTTAATCTAATATCTTTAATAGTCATTTTTTTTATTTTTATTACACTTGATTTTATAATCACCATTGTGTTTACACCCGAATATATTTTTCATCATTGATTTTAATTTCATCTCTATAGTATTCAATTTTATCGTTATAATAATTAATTTCACTACCACTATTATTTTTAATTCACCAAAACTAATTTCAGTGCGCATCCAAATGAATCATTAATCTATCTTCATCATCTTCCAAATTTATTTATTTATTATTTTGCATGAAATAAAAGGAGGTCTCTTTTCTTTTTTTTTTTTGGCCATACAAAAAAGGATTATATTCATACAAAAAGAATTACAAATAATTCAACCAGATACAAAATACACAAAACATCACCAGAGAAACAGCTTCGGAAAGTCTTACAAACTCCTCTATATTCCAGATTCAAAAATCCAACATCTTCATATGAAACTTGCACACAAGAAAAAATTTATAATCCAATCAACATTCAATCATATTTTCTTAAAAAAAAAAATCAAGAATTCAAGCAACAACATGATACGAAAAATAAAAAAATTGAATGCGAGGGAGACTGGGATTAAGGTCTCATTTGGGAGATTAGGTTTTCTTTTGGAGGTTTTTGTTCAAGGAAAAAGAGAAAAGAGGAAGAAGAGCCATTATATATGGTAGTCCATAGCAGCATGGCAGTGGTGGCATGACAGTGGCGGCAAAGGTAAAAGCCCCCCCATATCTTGAACTCGAAGACTTTGGTATGGATAAACAATGATTTGTGGCTATCAGTTAATCAATAAAATTACAAGGTCAGATTATTAGGTAGCAACATTCTAAACCAAACTTTCTTGTACTAGATTGACTTTGGGATCCAATTTGAAGAAGATTAGGTAGGGGTGATTATCTACTGAAGGGATAAGTTAGAGAGTGAGAGAAGAATTTAAAGAGAGAAAACAAAAGAGGAAGAAGAAAAGTCCAATTTTGTGTTTTTCACTGATCAAAATTGCATAATTTAACAACAACCATGCCACATCACCGACAAATAACACATCTAGCTTGCCATTTCAGCATTATGATATGTAAACTAAAAAACATAATGTATCATGTTATTTAAAGGCAAGTGTATTCACTTGTTTTCTTCTATTAAAAAAATCTTTATTTGAGCAACCCGAAAATGTTTTATCCTTATTTGAATCAAATAAAAGATTTGATCTTTAATTAAAAATCACGTAAAGATTAAATTTTATATTGAGTATTTGACCTTTCTTTTGATAGGATGAGATTTTATGGTATTGCTCAGTGCCCATATTTGAAGTTGCACCGGCAACCAATCATTGGATCATCACTTGTTGCCATTTGTGCTAGATCAAGATTTTTTTGAATTTTTACTTATAATTAATATATATATAATTGTCAATAAACTTATTATTTTCAAAGAAAATTTTTCCTTCAAATTTTTTTCTTTTACAATTTTTGAGTGTTTATGAACACCCATCATCAAACATGAGTCTACCGTTGGTTGCCATTCTTTGGATAGTGTGATTAGCAATGCACTATCTCATCGTTCTTTAAAAATATATTAATAAAATTATTTATACAATATATTAAATATCCTTTCTAAATGTCTTGCTTCCATTTAAAAAATTAAAACATAATCTTTAAACGACTAATGTTTGTCATAAGTTATGATCAATTGGTTATAAAATTATAATCATTTAGGTTGACTTGACTATGTGCTAAATCTATTCAATATATTAAAGTTAGGATTATTATCCTATCCACTGTCATCGACAACTAAAAAGTCTACCAATGGGTCTTCTTTTTTGCCGCATATCTTTTCAAAAAAATTTCTCTTTTGCCATTTACGTCAACTTTAGTCTCACTATTGTTTAATTCCCAAACTTTTGCTGTCTCTCTTTACACCTCTCTTATTCTCACTTCCCCCAAACTTAGAAGCTCTCTCTCAACCTTCCATGTCAGACATTTGTTTGTCTCACTAATTTATATTCTCTTTACAAGATAACTTTTTTTTTTTTTGCGTTTATTCTTGCAAGTATTAATTTTTAGTTTTTAGTTAATAGGGTTGAAATTAATAATCCTTAACAAATTTGTTCAAATAGGTTAATTGCATATTATTTTTTATTATTAACTAACAATGAAAATTTTTTGATGGGTTAGGAAATATATACTATGCTTATTAGTTGTTCAATGAAATACTTCAATGAAATTAGTCTAAGTTCAACACTAGATCTGACAATTCTAAACACAACATAATGGTACGACACAAAAATTACAGAAAGAATTATGTTTGAGTTTAGTATAATCATGTTTTATGTCTTAATCGTGTTGAGGCTGTTAAGACACAACATTATTTGTGTCGTGTTTGTGTCAAACAATAATGACATGTTTAAGATACGGTATTGTTCATAATATTAAAAAAATTTTAAATTATTTTAATTTATTTAAAAATAAATTAATAATCGTATTTATCATATCATTTTGGTATTTATATAGATTATAAATATTCAATTTTTAAATAATTTTTTGTTTAAATACTAATTTAAATGATATTTTTTGTTTAAATAAATTGATTAATCGAGTTTAATCGTGTTATTGTTATATAATTGTATTAATTGTGTCATATTGTGTCCTATTATTTGAGCAATTAATCATGTCTAATCATGTTATTCATACATAATCTGTTAATTATGTCATATCGTATAGTGTTATTTGGGTATAAATTAATTTTAAATATAGTAATCGTATTGTGTCGCGTATAACACATATAATAAACATATCGTGTTCATGTTTAAGTTATTCATATTATGTTTGTGTCAAGATTATTTGTGTCATGTTTGAAATCGTGCCTGACACGAAACACGATACAATGACAGGAATTGCTAGGTTTATTCAACACTTGCATAATGAAAGTTTCAATCATGCATTCTTAGAAAAATGGTTTTTGATTTAATAGTTTATTGAAATCATATAAACCAACTCTAGACTTATGATAATCTTTGAATTGTTTATTATGCTTTCAAACTTGACATGCTTCCATTATTCTTATAATGATAGTTCCATGAAAGACCACATATTACATGTCTATTATAATGCAAAGAGTGTCGAACAATAGCTTTATTCAGTCCAAGGATCTTATAGCCACAACTATATATTTTGTTTCACTACAACCTAGGATAGTTACATGGGGTTTTGAACTTCCTAAAGTCTATAATTTTAAGCTCATCAAATCCTTATCAACAAACATTATTATTGTAATCTTCGCCTTCTATGTATTAATTCGAAAAGGAAAGAGACATTCTTGGTATCATAAAATCACTATTTCTTTTCATGACATTCAATGGTAGTTCCTTGATCATTGAAAGTTTCAATCATGTATGTGATTCTTTTTGTTGAAATTTTATTAAAATAGTTTGGAGGTTTTCATCTTTATAGACCAATCAATGTTTTTTTGATCATCAATTCTTCTAAATTGTTCAACTATTAATTTTTTGTTAGGATGTAATGCTTAAGAATGCTATTATTATTAAATTTTCTTATACAATATAAGTTTATTCTTTTGTACCAAAAATGTGTCATTCAAGGAGCAAACATTAAAATATAGATTAACTTACATGAGAATTTTTATTTTTCCTAAAGTTTGTGATTTAGAATTACAGTACATCCTATATCTATGACATATAACTTTCTATGCTTTTTATATCCTAATTAAATTCAATATTTAGATTGTTTCTTTGCTTTTCTTTTTCAGGATTAAAATGGAAAATATGTTAGCACAAGAGGTTAATATGATGGAACTGAAAGAAGTTGAGGATGATAAAGTCAATAACATGGAAATGAAAAAAGTCTTTGAAGGTGAAAATATAATGGAGCATGTCATTGAAGAATCAAAGATTGAGACATTATTAGAACCATATGTTGGCATGGAATTTGAGTCACCAGTGATGCTCAAGAATATTACATAAGTATGCGAGATCCAAAGACTTTGGTACATAAAAAAAAAAATCATTTCTAGATCAAGAACTAATCAAGCAATGATTGGTCAAGAATTTGTTTGTTCAAAGGAAGGTGTGTGAGCAAAAAATACTTGAAGAAAGAAGATAGAATTTATACAACACCATATGAGACAAGAAAAGGCTCTAAAATAATGCTTTAAGTATCCTAGAAAGAAAAAGGAAAATGGATTTTTTCCCGATTCATGTAGAGCAAACTATATGCTAGTTTTACCAAATAAAATGCAATTTATTCACTCACATAGAGTACAAACAAAAGTTCAAAAAGATCTCATGGATGTTGTTGATAATTTCAGTATTCATCCAAGTAAGATAGTTTCTATTTTATTTCATGAGTTTAGTGAGATTGGTAATCTTAACTTGATTAAGTGTGATATTTTAAACTATTTAACTCATAGAAAGAATAAGCAATTGGAAAAAAGGAAATGCTCAAACAATGTTAGATTATTTTTATGATTGCCAATAAAAAAATATAGGTTTTTTTAAGCAATTCAAACTAATATTGATAGTTGCCTTGCAAATTGCTTTTGGGCAAATGCAAGATCTAGGATGGCATATAAACATTTTGGTGATGTAGTAACATTTGATCCTACTTATTTAACAACTAAGTATAAGATTCCTTTTGTTCCCTTTGTCACTGTGAATCATCATTTTTAGTCTATTTTATTTGGATGTATTTTTTTATTGGATGAAACTAAAGAAACATTTATTTTGTTATTGAAAACTTGGCTTGAAGTTATGAATGGATGTCCACCAGTAATAATTATCACAGATCAATATGTAGCAAATTACTAATGTAATTGTAAAAGTTTTGCCTAATGCAAATCACCATTTTTGTACGTGGCATATCAGGAAGAAGTTTCTTAAAGCTTTGAGTTATGTTTACCATTAGAATCTTGACTTTAAGAAAGACTTCAGTAGTTGCATTCATAACATAATAACACCTAATAAGTTTGAAATTGCTTGGATGAGAGTTATGGAAACATATAATTTACAAAGTGTTTCTTGGTTGGACAAAATTTATTCCATTCGTAAGAAATGGATGCCTACTTTTTTACTTAATACGTTTTGTGCTAGAATGTCAACAAGTCAAAAAAGTAAAAGCTTAAATAACTTTTTCAAGAACTATGTTAATGCTAATATTTTGGTTAGTAAATTTGTGATGAAATTTAAAGAGACACTAGATGCTCAGTATAATAAAAAATGTGAAAAAAGCTGCTAGACTATAAATTCAAAGCTCATTTTAAAGATATTATATCCAATGGCAACTAAAACATCTCTCATATAAACAAGAAAGTTATTTAGAATGTTTCAAGATGAATTGATTCATGCTTAAGAGTATGTGGCTGATCGAATTGAAGCCAATGGTAATTTAAAAATATACAAGGTGCATAAAAAGTAAAGAGAAGCCTATTCGCATAGAACTTTTAATGTGTTAATTAAAAATGCCACGTGTAATTGCCATAAGTTTGAATTCATAAGGATTTTGTGCCGATATATTTTTGCAATTTTCATTAAAAAATAGTTATTTTCATTACCTTGCCAATATATTTTATGTAGGTGGACAAGAAATGCTAAGATAAATGCTACTCTAAAATTCTGACAAAATATGCTTGTTGATAAGATCAATGAATCATCTACTCCGAGGTTCAACGTGTTATGTTACGCTCTATTGGACTTTTTGGAAAAATAATAAGATCAAGCAAATATTATGATCATGCAATTCAAGGTATCTAAAACTTGTGTGAGGAACTCAATAATTTAATCATTAGAATGATGAAGTTGATGAAGCTATAAAGTTAAATTTTATTATGACTTTATAGCTTTTTAGAGCAATAATGGTAATGTTCCATGTGTTGAAATGACTTTACAAGATCCTTTACATGTTGTTACCAAAGGACATCTTCATTCAATAAGGGAAAAATGTAGCATTAGAAAAATGGTAAAAAACAAAAAAGGCAGATTCATCTTGTAATTGTAAGGGTCATACAACGCATGCTTGTGGTAAACATCAACATCTAAAGTAATCAAATTAAGTCCATTTTTCCTTTTGTTTTACCTTCTTTAACTTTAAAAATAGCATTTTTATTCATGTGGTCTGATTAGTATTGCAGTAATGAGTTTAGTTCAATGTGAACTTCTTGCACTAGTAATGTGACTAAAACTTAATATTTTATGGTATATTGATCTTTCATTTATTTATATTCTTTCACGGTGTGCTTTGACTATCTGAGTTATGTTTTATTTTGTGCTATGTAGGATATATTACCAGATATGCTTCCATAAAAAGATGAAATTGGATTTCAAGTTACCACATTTTGGAAGAATTAATATATTAGGAACTCTCCATAAATGGCAGAAAATTTTTTTATTTTTTTTATTTTTTTACCATCATGAAAAAATAATTAAACAAAAGGTGATTTTTGAGAAAATGTAATGATTGAAGCTTAAGTACTGCAATATTTATTTGATTAACTAAAACATTTTTATTTATTTAATTTAAATTTGAAAAAAGCTTTTTTTAGAGGTTTCCTTCAAACCCCAAGAAAGGACTTTATAAGCTGTAGCTGCATCAGTAGTGGTAATAGCCAAAAGGTTACCACTATGATCAATGCATGCTCTAGTTTAGTTGTTAACTAGTAACTAGTAAACCAAATGATGAAGCTTTTCATATAAATTAAGGCAAAAAACTAGTTAACTAAGACACAAAAAGCAACACCTCCATCCACACGTATTCTTGATTTAATGGTGTTATGGATTTAAGCATAAGTTAGGAAAAATAAATTCAAAATTAACAAACTATTTAAAATTGTCAATTGCAAAGTTTTAGAGTTTAAAATTAAGTTTGTATTGCTATAATGAATGAACCAATGAACCATTGAAAAAATTAGGAAACATTTGTTCAAAAAATTAGGATTAAATTAGGAAACATTTCAAAACATAACAAGCAACATGCAAAGTTCAAAAAACACATCTAAGTTGCTTTCCATACACCCTGATTGTGGCCAGAAATAGAAACAATACAAACTTATAACCATTTATGTTAGGGTTTTTGAGTTATAGCTACTAAACAATGCTGTCAATAAGTGTCTATTATCTGAAACAACTTTTCAACTCTGTTATGGTGCTGCAAGCATTTTCGAATTTTGAGTCTTCTTTTTCATTTGCTTCTTCAAATTAAACCTAAAATTAAATATGTAAATCATCAAACTTTATTTAATTAACTAATCTTCAATTATATTTATAAAGTTATTTAAATAGGAAATTAGGAAATCCAAAAATAATTGAATACAACTACCAAAGATTATAATTCAAATGCCATAACCATGTACACTAAAACATATGTGATAGTAGAACTCTTCCATTTCTTTTCCAAGTTTGTTTATGGATTGGAAGTTAGTTATCAATCAATGAAAGCAACTAAAGGTCCTTAATAGCACCTAAAAGATATTTGCTAATTCAATTAAGAGCAACATACATATGGGGCACATTCTCAACTACATTCATAATCTATCTATTACATAAGAGCATGGGTTTGGGACAACTCGTAAACAACAGCTATCGAAACATATTTCAATAAGAACTACAATCTGTTTACATAGGCCATGGCAATATATATTTCAATAATTGATTAATGCAACAAATTTGATTATTGACTATTCAGCTTTGGTGCATTGCAAACTCTAATACTAAACCTCTAATGAAATAATGTTGAATATCATTCTCCATTCGTAACTTTTAAATCAAATTCAGTCAGAACTAAGTCATTAATTAGTATACTAAAACTTGATTGTGACAATTAGGGATAATCATCCTTGATTTAACCAGCACATTTTTTTGTACCACCAGATAAAAATTTATACATATAAAAAATAATATACATGAAGAAGTTCCAAATTATAGATACTCATTTTTACTTGGTGAATAAATATCACTAATGAAAAAAACAAGATTTCATAGATTCAATAGTAAAAGTTTTATTGTCCTAAACAACCTTTAAAAAGCAATAATTGGAGACATTAACACTCATTGCTTAAGGTCATAAGGGTCAGCTCCTTTCTACCTTCCCTTTCAACCTCTTTTTTATACGAGTATAGTTTTTTAACAAATTGTTGGCAAGTCGATGTCTTGATTTTTGGATTTCTAATTGTTGCCATGACTATGCTGTAAAAGCCAAATGCTTTCTATTTGATTAGGGAAACTCTGCAAGCGCATAGGCCATTTAAGTAATAATAGAATCTAAAAGTCAAGATGTTAATCCCACAAGGATTAGTTAAAGACTACTATGCTAAGTACCTATTATCCCTATACCCTTCTAAAGTTGATTCGATCAAAACAATAAGCATGAAAATTAACTACAAAAATAAAAGTGAATAAAGCATCAAAAATATAAAACTAAGAAAATGAGAAAATGTACAAGAACAAAATGTAAATGCATGTTATAAAATGTGTGTTAGCTTTTTAGGTGGGATGATAATCCAAGAGGGGGTGAGTTGGATCTCTCCAAATTCTTCCTAAACAACGATTTTAATATAATTGAATGAAAAATTAAAATCAATATCAAAATATGATGCAAATAACAATAAATTGATAATCTTAAAGCAAATGCAAAGTAAAGAGATAGGGATAGAGAAATCAAACACAATTATTTATAAAGGTTCTCCATAAGGCATCTATGTCATCTTTTCTTTGTTGTCCACACGAAAGCTTTAGTCCATTATTTTTGAATTGAAATTACAATTTTATTTTTTTCTTAAGGCTTAGATAGCAACTTAACATTCTCTACTTTTTAGGCTAAGTAGCAACCTCTCAATCTTACAAATTCAAGATGATACCTCACCTCTTAATTACAAAATCACTTAAAAAAATGCAAACTTAAAACACTTTTCAAAGCCTAAGTGTTTGCCAAGTTTAAGTATAAGAAAATGATGAATGAACAACAAATATGATTTGGATACAATAAATGCAAAAGATATGGATTTTTAAACTCTAACAACTCTTGATTTTTTAAGAGAATGAAGATATAGCTTGTTAGTTCTTGCTTTTTTTATTCATCAACCTCATTGGTGTGTTGGAATGCCCAATATATAGAGAAATTGAACAACTAGCCGTTATGCTTATCTGTAGGTAGACTTCATTAATCAGGTATGAGACTCGATCGCTCTCCTACCCAGGTGATCGATCCCCTATATAGGGGGATCGATCCCTTGACTTTTTTTTTTCAATTTTTTTAATTTATCATTCTTTTTCAGGCTCTACCCTTCTTCCTTAATAATATATAGCTCACAAATGGTGTATAAATGTCCTAATGTATATAGGGTAAGGGACCAATAAGATAGAAAATATCAAAATAAAGTCTCGGGCTGTAATATGGTTTCAAAACTAAGAAAAGGCATGATAAGGCTTAAATGGGGTGACTATGAACATATTGTTTCTAGGTTGGCTTGAAAGGCTAAAACAATCCAAAAATTGCCTATATCATTTTCGTAATCATATGTCCTCTAAGATTTTACCTTGAGAAATGATCAAAAAAAATTTTGAAATCATGAAACAAAACTCTAAAGACTAATGCAAAAATAATCTCATGTTCACATAATCAATACTAGATAAAAAAAAATGCAATTCAATGTTCAAAGCATCACTCACAAATGAATACCATATTCAAGAATTCACTAAACCTAAGCATCATCCCATATTTCACACACATTCAATCTTTTCCTAAAGCTATTTTCATTTTCAATCTCTACTTATCATTGGCTTTATGAAGGACTAATCAAAGAAAGTATAATAATGATTCAAACTATCATATGTTAAGCTCAATTTCAAGGCAAAATCAAGGAAAATTCGAGAAATTTTTTTTTAAAATTTGAACAATTTTCCCATACCCCTAAACTTAAATAACACATTGTTTTTAATTTATACGTATAAAATAAAATAGCATAAAAAAAAGGAATAAGAAAACTCTTTTATCATCATGGAGGCATGGTGGCTGAATCTCCATCAATGCTTTGGTTGAACTAGTGTATCTTTTGAAGCTTTTATTCACTTACAAAACAAAACAAGATACCTACAACACGAACAAACATCAATATGTACAAAGAAACGATAAGCGAAACATAAAAATAACAAGATAAGCAAATGAACAAAACATAAAGTGCAAAACATGGGTTCCCTCTCAAGAAGTGTTTTATTTAAATTTAAAAGCTAGAATATCATTGATGTTAGAGAATCACACTACATTTTCTTTCCAAATCTACCTATTTCATTCTTTTTCTTTGCACAAAATATATAATTGTAACCTCTAAGTGAATGTGGTGCATTTGTGTTCCACCTTTATAAATAATCTAAGTATATTGCAATAAGGACCAATAGAAGTGGTCATTGGTTTCATTTCCAATAAATAAGATACCATCATAGAGAATATGGATATAGGCTCTAAAATGAAAGAATCCTCTATAAATGGTATAGGTGTAAGCTCAACAAAGGTTGTGTCTAATGGTGAAGTTAAACAACCTTCATCACAATCATTAAAGAGTGGGTTTTCAAACACATGCAACTCCAACTCATTAAATAATGGATTCTTAAAACACAAAAAAAAATGCATGAGTATACTATGAGGTTCATTTTCTTGTTGATTAGGACTATTACTGAGACCTTCTTGCAATTTAAAGTAGGGAATTAAACTATCCTCTCTAAAATTCATATCATTCAATTTTTTCTCAATTGATAGTCTATCTAGAGAAAGCTTTAAGAATGAGATGTCTATAGCTTTAGGCATAGGATCATGGAATGAAAAAGCTACCAGACAAGTAAGTTTTTTCTTAAAGAATTCTTCATCATCCTTAAGCTTAATACTTGATTAAAAAAGAAATGTGTCTAAGGACTTAAAGTGATCTATCTAGTAGGTTCACCTTATCAATACATCTATCAACCTCATGTATCTCCATACAATCGGGTAAGTGATCATTACAGAATTTGAAAAATGGCATGAGTAGAATATCAAGCTTAACTTCTTTTTAAATGTTATCCTTTATCTTAATTCCTTTAAATGATCCATCATCCTCAACGTTTCCTACCCTAAACTTGTCTTCTGCCTCCACTATCTTTTTTTTCGTAACTTTTATAAAATGTGGTGTCTCTAACACAAAGAGCTCATCATCATCATCATTAATCCATCTTTGACCTCTTCTCCTCAAATGATTCCCCAATGTATGCTCCTCATTCTCCTTCCAACAAAGTGTTGGCTCTATAGTCCTAGGCCTAGGATCTAAAATGCAAGTATTTAAGGTATGTGTGTTTTGATCATATTGCCTAGAATTTTTAATGCATGCATCTAGGTCTTATTGGTATTTTTCTTGAGTATGGAGCAATTTAGTGAACATCTCTTCAAGGGATGGTTTCTTTTCTTATGAAAGAGGTGATGGTGAATATGGTGTAGATGGCAAGTGATGTGAAAAGGAATGGTGTTGAGATGAGAAAAATATTGTTGTGGTGGAGTATAGTGTGGCACTTAAGGAACCTACAATGATGGTGGAAAATATTGAGGTGGTGGAAGGTATTATGGAACTAATTGCTTAGTAAGATAAGTTGGGGTGTACTGAGGTGGTTTATTACAAGAATATCTCGAGCTAATATCCCAAATGCACTTAAGATGACACTACTAAGTGTGAATAGTATAGGTGCTTATGTTAGAATAGAACTATTGGTCATACGAACACCAAACACTATGGTAATCTCCACTATGCATTTCACCATTGTCATATGGGTTTGGAAAGTTTTGGACAAAAGTAAGCTTTGGATCATGCCTAGCTTTAATGGCCACTATTTGATTTTTTATAGAGCTAAATTTGTTGCTCAAATCTTTAAGGGCTGGCTCTATTTTGACATTGTTTTCCTCACTAGGCCATGGCTCTAGGTAATCACTGAAATAATAAGATCTAGCATGGTACACATGGTTCTCAATTACATCAAAAGCATTGGAATCCCACATGTGAAGTAAACTAAAACCTACACAAAAATCTTTGCAAATAATTTTAGTTTGTGAACAATATAAGGAAACAAAAATAAGGCAAGTTAGTAACTAGCCTAACAAAGAACATTAAGGGTGAACCGATCCATAGAAGAGCTTGGTGAAGCACAATATTAGCCTAAGACTTTTTATACCTAATCCTGACAACGGTGCCAAAAACGTGATTGGGGAAACTTTGCAAGTGCACAGGCCATTCAAGTAATAATAGAGCCTGAAAGCATAGATGTTGATCCCACAATGATTAGTTAAAAATGTTCTTGAGCTAAGTACCTATTATCCCCATACCCTTTTAAAATTGGATTGATAAAAAAAAAGTATGAAAATTGACTACCAAAAAAAGTGAATAAAGCATCAAAAATATAAAACTAAATAAATGAGAAAATGAACAAGAACGAAAAGTAAATGCATGCTATAAAATGTAAAATATAGTAGCTAAATCAAGGTAAAAACAAATTTGAAGTAAAATTAAAGTGATGAAAATACAAAATGCAACTAAACTAGCAAAATAGAAAGTATAAAGCTACAATAGGAAAACTATGACTCCAAGAATGAAATCTAATTCTGAATGTTAACAAATTTCATGACATCAAACTTGAAATTAAAAAAAAAAATTAATTCTCTGAAATAACAACAAAAATTAAATACAAGTGATGGAAGAAAATTGTAAAATTCAAGCTCAAGGTTGAAAAACTAAAAGTAGTTATAAATCTAGAAACCAAACTTTAAACTAAAAATATAGACTTAAATTGCACAAAATCAATGGAATATGAACTAGAAATTAACAAAACATGAAAAAAGAAATGTGCAAAACTAATTTGAAGAACAATATTGAAAAGAAAGTACAAGAATTAACGAGAAAAATTCATAACTGAGATAGAGTTTATAGTAGTATCTACAAATTCAAATGAGAAAAAAATTAGACCTAAACTTTTGTAGAGAGAATGAACTAAAACCGATCTAAGGTAAGCTAAATCAACAAGTCTACTATATGATTCAACAAAGAAATTGCATCAAAAACAAGAAATTCTAGCTTATTGAACTAAAAATTTAAACATCACATAATCTTGAAAAAATAGAACATCATCTAAAAAAACTAACCAAACAGTAATAAGATGTAAAGAAATAAACTAAATCAAGTAAGTTTCAATAAGTAAACAAGTAAAACTAAGGATTTAGAGTGAAAAGAAGGCTAATAACTTGCCAAGGAGAGAGCAGTTTCGCACCAAACTTGATTGATCACATCTAACATGCCTCTGTCACCTATATCCAAATGAATCTTCCAGGCTTGATTTGTAACGTTGTGGTACTAGTTTGAGGTTAAATTTTTAATATGCTATAGCTAATTGAATTGGAAACTATGCAAAATAATTTGAACAAAAATGAGTAAGATTTGAATGAGATATTATCAAAAAGTCGAAAGTAGGTCAGAATTGGTAGATTCAAAAATATATTTGAGTATCAACAAAAAATTAATAGATTTGAACTAGAAAATGAATTCAAATGCAAATTTTATTTAAATATTCTTAAAAAAACTTAAAAACACTTGTGAAACAGTAAGATTACAATAAAATTCAAAGGGAAAATGCTAGAAATAAATTTGTTTAAATATTAAGAAAATAAAAAGTGTAGAAAGAAAATGCTAGAAAGTAAAGAACTAAAAATTTAAATACTAACCTAACTCCTTCTAACTGTCAGCCCTCTCCCCTTATTTATAGGTAGAGTGGAGGAACTTAAGTCTAAAAACAATTTCGAAAGAATCTTCAAATGGTTGGGCTTGCTAAGCCTTCTTTCTCTTGGTGCTTGGTTGGTGTGCTAGTTGTTTGTTGTTTGGCTCCTTTACAATTTTACAATTTGATTTCACATTGATTAGCTGGCCTAATGAGTCCAAGTAAAGACCAATCATAGCTATTGAAATTGCACATCATCTCCTATCTTGGACACATTTGAACCTAGCTTGTAGCACCTTGAAGTTTTGATACTTCAACTGTACATTAATGTCCTTGCATCTTTTTTTTTTTTTTTTTTTTGCAAAATATTTCAAACACTTTATGAATATTTTTAACCTAAAATTTACTAGAAAATAACTATGAAAATAATACTAAAAAATTATTCAAGAAAAGTCAAGAAAAACTCTCTTAATGCTAATATAACCTATTGACACTAGTATAGGTTATATGCACAATATGCACTAAAATTCATCTAAATTTGTATCAAATTTGACTAAAATTTCTCATTTTCATAATTTGTACCTACATATGAGATAAAAGTGTATTTAGGAGCAATTTTGCTAAAAATCCTAAAGAATAAGCCAAAATATGAATTAAATTACACTAAAAAAGAGCATGAAAAAGCTAAAATTTTAATGCAATCACTATTATAGGCACCCCATTTCATCTAAGAGAATTTTTTTGGGATAAAAAATGAGCCTTTGATAGTAAATTAGGCCTCGATTGGAAGGCTTTGGGCTTAGTGGGATAAAGGCCAAAAAATTTTAATTTCAATTTTAATTATCATTTTGTTTTAATTTTAATCTTAATGTTGCTTTGGTTTTTAATTTTGGATTTATTTTTAGTAAAACAAAGTTAAAAAAAAAAAGCAAATAAAAAAAAAATTGTGTAGTTTGTGAAAGGAAATCTATGATTCAATATTGGATTCAAACTTTGGAATTAATGATGAATGAGAAATCATTGAAAATTAGTTCTTAGAATATCAAATCAAATCAAACCAAATCCGATTGAATTGATTCATTTTCCAAAATTGAAAGGGATTCAATCCCTATCAGAACAATGAACAGAAATCATACACAGAAAAAAACACATGAAAACAGGAAATTCTTAGCAAATAACAAGCAATGGTAGCAATCAACTTATGTGTTAAAAGATTTTAGGTTTTTGATTTTGGTTTCTGGTTATTCCAGGCTAGTTGTTTTCAAAATTGATTTTAAGGGATTCAATTCTTGTTATTTTAAAAACAGTTTAGAGTTTTTTCATTCTTAGATTTGTGGTTTTTGTTTGAACTTTTAGGAATTTCAAATTTTTGGGCTTGGGAAGTTTCTGGGTATTTAATTTCAATTTTTTGAATTTTTAGGTTTTGGGTTTTATATGAATTTTTCGGTTAAAGATTGAATTTTTCGACCATGGTGGTTAGAGTTTTTTGGGAGGCTAGATTTTAGACTTTTTAGGGTTTCTAGGATTTCTTTGGATTATCCGGTGACTAGTTGGAGTTTTCGGCATCAAAATCTATGTTGATTGGTCAATTTCTAGAAACTTTGATTTTTTCAATTGAAGAACTTATAGAGAATGCAAGAGAAAAAGTGTAGAAAGAGTAAGGAAACTAGAAATCTGAAGAAAAGGCTTGGGATTTGGCTTTTGTATCCAACTCAATGTAGCATTATTTTGCAAAGCCAATACCTATGTGTGACTTGTGCACAAACCCGATAAGATCCGACCTAAATCGTGCAGTTTGGCTTTTCTTTTTTCTTTTAATTTTCAATTTTCAATTTTCAATTTTCAATTTTCAATTTTCAATTTTCAATTTTGATTTTGATTGTTTTTGTTTTTTTCATTTTTTTCTTTATTTATTATGTGATTGAATTAATATGATAAAAAAGAATGGTCATATTATCTATGATGTTTTATTTATTCATTTGTTTATTATTTTTTTTTGCATGATTACTAATTAATTGCTTGATAATTTATATATTATATTATTGTATGATATACTATATTATTGCATGATATTGCATGATATTATTTGCATAATAATTTATGTTTATTTTAATTGATTTTTTATTTTTTCTTTTTCGAACTTAAAAAAGGAGTTTTAAAAAAAATATATTTTTCAATCCTGTCAAATTATTGGAAGATTTAAATCTTGAATTAACTTAATGAATTTCTTGAAAAAATATTTTTTTAAAATCCTACCAATATATTAGAGGATAATTCTTGATAGAAAATCTTACCAATATATTGGAATATATTTCTAAAAATAAATTGTTTCTTTTATAAACATTAGATTTTAATTGGTTATCACAAATAAAAGGTTTTTTTCACAAAAATTAAATAAATCTGATGATGGAGCCTCTTTAGAGTAGGAACCAATTTCCATGAATACTCTTGAGGTGAGGAAATTATCTTAAGTTACTACCAAATTATTGGAGTAATTTTAAGATTAATTTTCAATAATTAAATTATTTTGTAAATTATAAAGATATTCTAAAACTTGAATAATTTAAAATCAAACTAGTATCATCATTTGGATGGACATTGTGAAGGTACTATAGTCTTTCTCATGTATAACTGCACTCCCGAACCTAAAATCTAGTTTCATAAACTATAATCTACCTTTTAAAAATAACCGAATCAAGTTTGAGACTCATCTTTAAATTGTGACAGATTCAATTAAGAGACCAATTGCACCCAAACAAAAAAATCAGTGGTAACTCGTAAAGTCTATGTCTAGTGAAAAATTCACAGATTTATATGTTATAACAGTTTGACGACTTAATTGGGAAGGCCGAGAGTCAGGCCAGTAAATGATTTCTTGTTATCTAAGCCTAATTTAATAAATTTAAGAATTTTTACTTGTTTGTATTTTATTTATTTATTGTTTATATTTGTCATTCATTTACACATGCATAACATGAGTCCTACACTCAACTTCCATCTCTTACGAGGGAGTAAAGTACCTATACCTTTGTGAGATTTCATGTCTCTACATGGGCTAGCGAAATACTCTTACTCAAATTGAACCTTTTCCATTTGAAATACTCTCACTCAAATTGAACCCTTTCCATTTGTAGCTTATAATGGGTGAGGATTTAGGTGCCTTACTAGTTTATAGTGGACAATGATGTAAGTAATAATTTGGGAACTCTTATACTATCAAACCTTATAACCTAGCATGTAAATAAATCTTAAGGATCTGAACCTAAGTTAAAGCTATGCCTTCCCTTATGTTGGAAAATCTTAAATAAGACATATGATGGGATATTTATTCTACTTGTAATTTTTTTTGTATATATTATTTGTATACTAACTCTTTATTTTGTTCTTTGTATATATTATATGCATACTAATTCTTTTCTTTTACTATGCATATATTCACATCATTAGATTTATCATAAGGAGTAATTGTCACAAAATAATTTTAATAAGAAAAATCTTAGTTACATCTATGGAGAGCCTAGCGAGTCTTTTACTGGCCTAAAAAAAGAGTCTGAAAAGTTGAAGCATGCAAACAAATGGCTAAACAGGGAAGCTAAAGCACTCAAACAAGAAAATGATGAATGGAAAAGTTTGTTAACCTGAACATGACATAGTCATCTATCAATCAAGAGTTGGCCTAACTTTTGAAAGAAAATGGACAATTGCAAGCAAAGCTACAAAAAAAGAAAAAAGGCATTTTCTGAGGCATAAAGGCATATTCAAATGCTAAATGGAGTTGTAGTTGAAATTAGAACACAAATAGAGGCTATGAATGAGGAATATGAGCAAGTAAATGAGGCATATATGAGAAAGCATGACCAAATCATTGTGGTTACCTATAAAGCCAAGGATATGGTAGAAAGGGTTGAAAAATGGAATATAAGGGTGCCACCAGTGGGAGCACATGGGCCAAAAATTGCTAGATTTTTTTAATAAAGTACAAAGCCAGTAATGACAAATTAGGGATTTTTTTCCTCAATAAATTCTATACTTTTTATGGATGTAATCTTGGATTTGCTTAGAAATAACTTTTAATTCAATAGAGAATTTCTTTGTTAACAATTGTTATGTGGTAAATTCTCCTTATTGCATTCATGCGTTCTTGAATTCATTCTCATGCATAATTGGATGGGTTCATGAACATCATTCTTAACATGTACCCTAATTATGGTAAATCAATGTTTAAGGATAGCTTGATCAACTTACCACCAATATAACACCTAAACTTAAGCTAGATGAATGGAGCAGAAGAACATGAATTGATTTGAGAAAAAAAAAAAAGGCCCAAGAAGAGCTTAAAGGGGAGTTGAGCAAAATTTTAAAAACACCAAGCAAGTTAAACAAAGGAAAGATTATAAAAGAAAATGCTAGACGTAAAAACCATTCATTGTAAGATGTTGTTGACCATTTGTATCTTCTTAATTATGGCCCATATCAGGCCTAGTCTACTAAAGGCATTTCACCATAATAATTAACATTCCCTACAGGGTATTTTTACTCAAGAATGCCACCTACACCAACTCAAGAGCAACATTAAAGTTTTGCTAGTCCTATCTGTTCACTAAAAAAGTAGTAGAGCCATTCTTAGTTCCCAAATTAGATGACCTTAAAAAGCTAAAGGGAGTTGAAAATTTAGAGGACTCAAAAGCCAAACAAAAGATGAACCTGCTAGAAGAAAGATTATGAGCAGATGAAGGGATAGACTTGTATGGCTCTATGGATGTTGCTAGGCTTTGCTTGGTTTCAAATGTTATGATACCTCCAAAGTTCAAAGTGCCTAAGCTTGAAAAATGTGATGGTATGAAATGTCCTATCACAAATGTTACCATATATTGTTGAAAAATGGCTATCTACACCAGTGATAAGAAATTATTGATGCATGTATTCCAAGATAACCTTGCTAGTTTGGCTACAATGTAGTCTATCCAGCTAGATCGAACCCGCATATATCTTAGAAAAAGTTTGCTCGAGCATTTATTAATAAATACCGCCATATTATTGACTTGGCTCTCAATTGCATTTCTTTGCAAAGCATGGAGAAAAAGTCAACAAAATCTTTCAAAGGGTATGCCCAACGGTTAAGGGATATCACTTCTCAAGTTCAACCTTCTTTGACTGAGAAATAAACAATTATTTTTTTTGTTAGTACTCTAAAGACACATTATTATGAAAGGATGATAGAGAATGCAACAAAAAACTTTGCTGATATGGTTATCTCAAGGGAGATTATTGAAAATACCATCAAAAGTGGCCAGCTTGAGGAAAGAAAAGCGAACAATACCAAGAAATATGGGATGTCCAAAAAAAAAGAAGCTAAATCCCAAGCTATGAGTTTTATAAGGCAACAATTTAGAAGTTATGCTCCATATCCACCACCTGTTCATTCTACTTACTACCTTACAGTTAATAATATTGCATAGGTCCCTTACTAGCCTCATTACACAACCATGAACAATATCTCCCTAAGTCCTTATCAACCAACCTTTCAAGCATATGTATATGGGCCTACTCTTATTACTAAAAGGGAACTCATATTGATATTATACCCATCATATATACTAAGCTATTCCCAGAACTAGTCAAGAATGACCTGATATCTCTAGTTTATTTAGAACCATTAAAGCCACCCTATCTCAAATGGTACAATGTTAATGCCACTTGTGATTAACATAATAGGAATATGGGCCATTTTATAGAAACCTACCCTCCTTTCAAGCATAAAGTGCAAAGTTTGATTTGAGTAGGTTGGGTGAGCTTTAACAAATCAAGGGAGCTGAATGTTAGTGTCGTAACGTCTAGATCCAGGGATCTATCGCTAGACATTGACTTTAGGGAGTCGCCACCAATCTTTTTTATCTAGGTGCGATTGGCCACCTAAGGAATCTGTCCTTTCAGGGAACACCTAAGTTTAAGGGTCCCTAAAAAAAAAGGTTCAGGTCTACAAACCAGAACAGGGTTTGGGAGTTCGGTTACGTGTAAAGAAGGTTATAGCACCCTCACAACGCCCATCAAAAGATGGTATCAGCTGAAATTTGTGTTATCCAAAAAGCCTTAAAATTTTACCAAGTAATTAATTATTAGAAATTATTCTCAATTGACTCTAATACTTTAGCAAAAAATTGAGAAAATTTTCTCACCTCAAGAGTATGCAAGAAAAATTACTGCTTTACTTGCAGAGGCTCCATCGTCGGAATATTTAAAGAAAAAATAAAAATAAAAATAAAATAAAAATAAAAAGAAAGAAAAGAATGATTGTTCTTGTGCAGAGAAAATTGATACTTTCAACTTTTCCCTAAAAATATTTTTTTTTATTTTTATTTAAAGAAAATAGAACAAAATAAAAGTGAAAATAAATAAAGATAAAAAATAAAAAAAAGTAAAACAAAAATAAAAATAAGATAAAGATAAAAAATATTAAATAAATCTAATCTAATAAATAAAATAAATAAATAAATAAAACAAATAAATAAAAAAAATTCCAAAAAAAAAAAAAACCTGGAGCGGCTCGGCTATCGGCTCGGCTCAACTCAAGGAAGAAAAAACGGCTCGAAGAAGCGACTTTTGGAGCTTGGCTCAGCTCGGCTCGGCTTGGAGGGGGCAGACATGCATGGGTCAGGAAGCGGGTCGACGCTCGGGTTGGGTCGGATCTCAGTAAAACGCGCGGATCCTCTAGGTTACTTAAGGCCAAAATGACGTCGTTTTGAGAGGGTATAAAAGGTACTTCCCTCTGTTTTTTAGTAGAATGCTCCTCCCCTCTTTCTCTCTTCTTTCTTTTTCCTCTCCCTTCTCTTTAAAAGGCCGAAGAACTCCGATTGAATATTCACCGAATTTTGGGTTTTGTCGTCGGAATCTAGGTTTTTTCGCCGAAAGTTCACCGGAAGTTCACCGGAAGATCATCGGTTTTTGGGATTTTACCGAAAACTGGGCAGGTCGTCGGAAACTTTAAGGTTGGCCGGAATTTTTCTAGAAAAATTTAAACTTCACCGAAAAATTCATCGAAATCTGGAATTTTCCAGAAATTCCCAGAAAAAAAATGCCAAAAATCTTTAAAAAATTTCTTCTAATTCTCAGAACCGTTCTACACCTTTTCTTAGCCTTCTATACGCCTCTTTTCCCTTAAATCAGTAGCTTTTGCTTACTGTTTTCCTCTGTGTTCTTCATTCTGTTCCAAAGGTCCCTTTTATAGGGATTGATCAGGAGTTCTTGATCAATCCCAATTCCTCTTTGGACAGGAATTCAATCTTTGAATCCAAATGGACTCTTCTGATTGAATTCCCATTCACAGTGGGATTCTTCAACTTTCAATCCCAGCCCTAAAAAAAAAAGAAAAAAAATAATAATCGGATAAATAAAAAAAATCAGATAAATGGATAAAATAAAATTAACAGATAATTAAAAAATAAAATAAAATAAATCCAAAAATATTACCAGAGAAAAAAAAATAAATTATAATATAATAATAAATATATAACTATATAAATAAATTACATATAAATATTAACAGAAAGAAAAAAAAATAAAGATATAGATAATAATAATATAATAATAAATAATAAAATACATAAAATATAAAAGAAGGGAAAAAAATACAAGGTAAAAAATTGAATCGGGCTATACCCATTTGGGCCAGGCCCAATTGATCTGGGCCTGGACCCAATTGGGTGTCTACAGTTAGCAAAGGCCCTTTGCTTGATCACCCAGCGGCATAATTTTGGGAAGGATACGAAAAGGCTAACTAAAACTACTTGTCATTTCAGGCTTCCTTTCGAATATGATCTCTTTTATGTACTTGAATTTTATCTTATTTTTCAGCCTTTTAATAAAATGATAGATATGATGTATTTTCATGATATTTTTTCTTTCGTGTGAATCAGCGTTATATATTTTTACTTTTTCTTCAATTCCAAATAATAAAATGTTTAGATAATTGTAACAATAATTCAAGATTCAATTTTCAAAGCATAGTTCATATTGGTATGATTGATAAGTTGATATTGTTAATATATTAGAATTATTGAATAAAAGAAGACAAAGCTGACAAAGAATTTCACTCATTAAAATATGAAACTGATGTAGACATGATCTTTACAATAGTTTATTCACAAGTTTGTTCTTGGTCACTAAATGTTTTTTATTGAGATTATTCCTGTTTGACATAAGAATTGGCCATCTTTTTTCTACCTTTCACATAAGGAGTAAAATTATCTTTTACTATCCCATTTAAGCCTATTGAAATTTTCTTTTAAGAAACTATAACCAATGATCACCCTCACACCAGGGGCAAAGTTTGAAAAGATTGTTTATGGAAAAAAAAGTGAAGATCTTTGGTGATTTCAAGGGCAAAGTCCTTTTATGCTCATTTTTCTTGAAAAATGATGAAAGGTGTAAAAAAAAAAAGAATGGAAAAAAGCAAAAAAGAAAGAATGAAAAAAAGAGAAAGAAGAAGAAATTGATGGGGCAAAATATCGAGTTGCTCTATATGAAAAGAAATGATTATTGGTTTGATTATCCTTCAAATATAGTTTGGGCTTGTTTTATCAATTTCTTTCATAATCCCTTACCCTAGCTTATATTATGTCCTTTAAAAGTCTATTTTGATTGAATGTGAATACTAAAATTAGAGAATCATGAATTAAATTAAGATAGACTTTCTTTGGGATTGTTTAGGATTTTGCTATCATTGAGAAATCAAATGGAAAAAAAATGAAAAAAAAAAGATAATGGTGCAAAAAAAAAGGCAAAAAAAAGACAAACAAAAAAAAAAAAAAAAGAGAAAAAAATAAGCAAAAAAAGAAAACTTAAACTGAAAACCTAAAAGGATGGTTTAAGTCAAGACCTGAAAAAATAACTTCTTTCAAGAATCCCAAGAATATGGATGAAGATGAGCTCAAAGATTGAAGATATCGATGGAATGTATTGTTTAGAAAGAATTCTAGTTAGAGTTCCCAATTGTCTGAACAATCATTATTTTGGATCTTGATATCCCATTTAAACAGTCACATCATTTTGCTTTTATTCATCATTGATTTATTATTGACCAAACTTCCTTTCGATTCCCAATTTTCTTATTTTTTTACCAAATGTGCATCCTCTGAATGAATTGAGAAAATGTATCATATTTGCCATGAATTAGAATGATGATAAATAAGTGAATGTCAATGTTCGTAAAAGATTTTTTCATTCTTTTGAAAGAAATCCAAGATGACAAAAGTGAAAAAAACATGAGAAGATGATTTAAAAAAAGCAAATAAGAAGACCGGTGATGAATACAATGATGGTTTAGTCAACATAATCTGTGAGTTATGACCAAATCAAGAAAATGACATGGATCAGTTGATAGAATTTGTTCTGAGATCATTAATTGAAAAGCTAAGAAGGAATATATGAGATGGTGGAGTCTTGAGAACCTTGTCACCACAACTGAAATTTCATGGCATTGATTTAGTGATATTTGCATTACATACATTGAGTTTGCATTGTTGTTTAAGCAAGTACATGTATAATTTGATAAATATTTGAATCCTTGATAATTGCATTTGCATCATGTTTGGGGCATGCATTTGCATCATGTAGAAAACATTTGAATCATAGTATGGCCTCTGCATTATTGTTTAAGATATGCATTTGCATCATTTAGTGAGAATTTGGATTATTGCATTTGCATCATCTAAAAGCCATTTGCATTATTATCATGATATTTGTTGTATACAAAAATTTGATTTTAATAGGACGAAATTTTTTACTTTTGAATCCTCGAATAAAAAAGATCTTTCATGATGAGTTTTTTTTTTTTTTTTTTGAACAAGGGAAACATCCAAACTTCTAAAGTTATAAAGCCTTCATTTAAAAGATTTTTTTTTATAAGACTTTGTGCATAATCGCTAAAATTTTTCAAATGAAAATCTTTGAAATTTTGGATGTGAAACCTTAAAAATTTTTTCAATGAGAATCATTAAAATTTTGGATGTGAATCTCTAAAACTTTTTGAATGTGAATAATTGAAATATTGGATGTGAATCCTCAAACTTTTCAAATGAAAATCTTTAATTTTTTGATTTGAATCTCTAAAATTTTCAAATGAGAATCTTTAAATTCTAGAAGGTGAGCTTTAAAATCTTTGAATCCATGAAATTTTCAAGTATGAAGCTTTAAATTTTGAATGTGAATCACTAACAAAAATCGTTTGAATGCAAATCTTTGAATCTTGTAGAAATTTTGGATGTTGAAATTCTTTACGAATCTTGAATTCTTGTGAATATAAAATTCTTACGAATCTAAAAATTCTTAGGAAACTGAAATTCTTATGAACTTGCAATTCTTACAAATCTTGTGAAAATGAAAATCTTGTGAATTTTCTATTCTTGCAAATTTGAAAACCTTGCAAATTTAAAATTCTTGCAAATTTTTATGTCTTATGAACCTAAATTCTTACGAATTATTGTGTCTTATGAATCTTTGTGTCTTGTTAATCTTTGAAGTTTTGTGAACCTTTGAACTTAATGATGAAGTCTTAAATTTTCAAATTGTGAATCTTTGATTTCAGGCTAAACATTTTGAATTTTTCTAAACCTAAGCAAAATGGATGTTTTTTTATATTTCCTATTTAAAGTTTTAAAGTTGTTTAGCCTCTGTATAGAGGAGCTCATTTCGTTATTTAAAGTTTTTTAACCTTTGTATAGAAGAGCCATTTCTTAATTTAAAGTTGTTATGCCTTTGTTTAGTGGAGCCCATTTCCTTATTCATATTTTAAGTGGCATGCCTGTGTTTAAAAGATCCTTGAGTTGAATCGAATGCAATGGTTGTCTATATCTTTGCATCAATTTTGTTTCACAAGAATGTGCAAAGAGGGGCAATTGTAGATACCCCATTTCATCCGAGAGAATTTATTTGAGATTGAAAATGGGCTTTTGATAGTAAATTAGCCCTTGATTGGAAAGATTTTGGCCCAATGGGATAAAGGCCCAAAAATTTTGATTTCAGTTTTAGTTTTAATTTTGGTTTTTAATTTTAGTTTTATTTTTAGTAAAACAAAAGTAAAAAAAGAAAAGTCAAAAGTAAAAAAAAGTAAAATTAGAAAATAAAAACTTGTGATTTGCGAAAGGAAATGCGTGATTTAATCTTGGATTCAAACTTTGGAATTAATAATGAATGAGAAAATCATGGAAAATTAATTCTAAAAAAATCAAATAAAACCAAATTTGATTGAATTGAGTTAATTCTAAAATTGAAAGAGATTCAATCCCTATAAGAATAATGAACTATACATAAATCATACACAAAAAAGCTCACACAAAAATGAGGAAATTCTTAGCAAATAACAAGCAATGGTAGCAATCAACTTGAGTGTTAAAAGATTTTAGGTTTTTGATTTTGGGTTCTGGGTATTTTGGCTAGGTGTTTTTGAAATTGATTTTAGGGTATTCAAGTCTGGTTATTTTGAAAATTAGTTTAGGGGTTTTTTTATTCTTGGATTTATGGGTTTCGTTTGAATTTATGGGAATTTCAAATTTCTGGGCTTGGGAAGTTTCTGGGTATTTAATTTAAATTTCTAAAATTTTGTTGAATTTTTGGGTCTTTAAGGTTTATATGAATTTTCTTGTTAAAGATTGAATTTTTTGGCCAAAATCATAGTGGTTAGAGTTTTTTAGGCAATCGGATTTTGGACTTTTTAGGATTTCTGGGTTTTCTTTGGATTATTCGATGACTGGTTGGAGTTCTCAATGCTGGAATCTGGGTTGAATGGCCAATTTCTAGAAACTTTGATTTTTCCTATTAAAGAACTAAAAGAAAAAGCAGAGAGAAAAAGTGTAAAAAGAAAAAGGAAACTAGAAGTTTGAAGAAAAAGGCTTCGAATTTGGCTTTTATATACCCAACTCAATACAGCATCATTTTGCAAAGCCAAGAACCACGTGTGACCCATGTGCAAACCCAATAAGATCTGACTCGAATTGCGCATTTTGGCTTTTTTGTTTTCTTTTAATTTTCAATTTTGATTTTATTTTAATTTTTTGTGTTTTTTATATTTTTATTTTCTATTTTTATTATGTGATTGAATTAATATGATATAAAAGAATGGTCAGAATATTTATAATGTTTTATTTATTTATTATTATTATTATTATTATTATTATTATCATTATTATTATTATTATTATTATTATTTTGTATGATTATTAATTAATTGCATGATAATTTATATTAATTGCATGATAATTTCTATGCTATATTATTACATGAAATTGCATGATATTATTTTGCATAATAATTTCTATTTATTTTAATTAATGTTTTCTTTTTTCTCTTTCAAACTTAAAGAAGGGGTTTTTTTTAAAAAAATTTTAATCTTACCAAATTATTAGAGAATTTAGCTCTTAAATTAAGTTTTACCAAACTATTGGAGGATTTAATGATTTTTTTAAAAAATATATATATTTTAAAAATCTTACAAACAAATTGGAGGATAATTCTTGATAGAAAATCTTACCAACATATTAAAAGATATTTCTAAAAATAAATTGTTTCTTCATAAAAATCATATTTTGATTGGTTATCACAAATAAAAGTTTTTTTTCACAAAAATTAAATGAATTCAATGACAGAACCTGTTCAGAGTGGGACATTAGTCTCTGTGAATGTTTTTGAGGTGAGAAAATTATCTTAAATTGTTACCAAACTATTGGCATAATTTTAAGATTAATTTTTAATAATTAAATTATTTGGTAAATTATAAAGATGTTTTAAGGCTTGAAAAACTTGAAATCAAACCGGTATCATCCTTTGGATAGAGGCTGTAAGGGTGTTATAACCTTTTTTACATGTAACCCCACTCTCAAACCTAAAATCTAATTTGGTAGGCTAGAATCTACCTTTTAAAGATACCCGATTAAGTTTGGGACACCTTTTTAAAATGAGACAGATTCAGTTAGGTGACCAATCACACTTAAACAAAAATAGATTGGTGACGACTCCTAAAATCCATGCCTAGCGATAAGTCCATGGATCTATATTTTATGACATCTATTACTGATTTTGACACTATAAACCAAAAGATATATCCCATATTACTTTTGTTAGCATTGAATTGATCAAAGTACTTTGAATTGACAAAACAAAAATTTGCTTAACTTGAATCAAATTGTTTTAATCTCAAATAGAACATTTTTCCACCCTTCTAAAAAATGTTTTTGAACCAAAACAAAACAAAATTTTGAAACAAAAATGAATTTTGGACAAATTGGGGTAGAAGGGATTCATTCATTTACATGAGTTAATCAATCCCCTAGCTCAAAGGATTGATCCATTTTTCTTCCAGTAGTTTCTCTCGCGTAAATTTTTCAAGAATCAATTGATACCTTCCCTACATGGATCAATTGGTTAGGATTTTTAAGTGACTTGATTGATCCCCTCTTTAAAGGAATGAATCCATTTTTTATTCAAAAGCAAAACAGATTTCAAAGCTTGCAAAAGGGATCGATCCTCTTACATAGGGGATTGATCACTTGAAATATTGGATTGATCAAGTCCTTTACCTAATCGATTGGGTTTGGCTTTCATAAAAAAAATCCCTTTGTATTTTAACTGACCCAATCGATCCTCTCATGCCTAGAAATCCTTAACGGCTATTTTTTGGTTTGAAGTTTTGTATGCTCCAACCATTTAATGCAAGCAAGGCCTATCTTCCACTCTCAACTTATAAATAAAGGTCTTCTACCACATTTAAGGCTATTAAAGGCCTAAAAAAACTTATTGCTTCTATCTATCATTTTCTCCAAGCATTAAAAAGCTTTTTTCTATGTTAAAAGTACAAAAATCCTTCTTGTATTTTTCTTCTCTTGATATTCTTCTTAGTCTTGATTTGTACTTCAAATTAGCAAACACCTAACCTTATAAAGGCTCTTTGAGTTTGCAAAACACTTAAATTCTTATATTGTGAGGTTGTAAGCTTAAGAGGGATGATAATCCTTAAGAGATTAGGTTATTGATTTTAATAGAGTTTTGAAAAGTTAGGTTGTAACATTCAACACATAGTGGATTAAACTACTTAATAAGTGAGACTAAAATAGAGGATGTAGGTGCCTAAAGGAAGGCTCGAACCTCTACAAAATTTGTTATTTGATTCTCTATCTCTTTCTTACTCTTAAGACTATTAGTGTACTCATATTTGTTTTGTTTACTTGTTTAAAAAATTGATTTGTGAATTTTGTGCTTATTAGATATTAAATTTAAAAATTTTATTATTAACTAATTCACCCCATCTTGGTTTAATTCAAGTTTTTGAGCTAACAATTGGTGTCAGAGTTAGTACTCTATTTTGTAGGTTTAACAACTTAAGAGTGATCTTGAAAATAACTTAAAGAAATATGGTGATAAATATGGAGCAACCATCCCCAAGCTACAACAAATATGATAGGCAATAAGAAGTGTGTCTCATGGCTAATAAAATAATTGCTATATCTTTTGGAAGTAAAAACCACTCAATTGTAAGATCTCCTTTTTTATTGGTAACAACTACTCATATTGTATGACTAGGATAAGATAGTTCATTCAAGTAAATGACTATGAAGTTTGAAGGATTATTGTTATTGGTCCTTAAATCCCAATAAATAAGGTGGATGATAGAAAGGTGGTAAACTAAGAAAGTGAAGGGATACCAATGATAAGAAGATGGCTTAACTCAATGTCAAGGCAATGCATACACTCTTTTATGCATTAGGGCCTAATAAGTATAATAAAGTTTTTTTGTGTGAAAATGCAAAAGAAATTTAAGACAAGTTGGTCATCACTCATGAAGTACTAATCAAGTGAAAGAGACCAAAATTGGCATGCTTACTCATGATTATAAGCTATTCAAGATGAAATAAGAAGAAACCATTAGTGAAATATTAAATCATTTCACTGACATCATTAATGATTTAAAGGCTTTTAGAAAGACTTATTCAAATGTGCAAATGGTGAAAAAAATCCTAAATAGTCTACAAAAGAGTTGGAAAGCTAAGGTGACAGCCATTAAAGAGTCTAGAGATCCTTACATACTCTTTTTGGATAAACTCATGGATTCTTTCCTTACCTATAAGATAAAGCTTAAAAGAGGACAAGAACCAATTAAGAAATGTGGTATTGCTCTCAAATCAACCTCTCCAAAAGATAAAGAAAAGTTTAAACATGATAGGTTGATGAAGATGAAGAAATGGCCATATTTGCAAAAAGGTTCAAGAAGTTCATAAAAATGAACAAGTTCTCAAATAGAAGAAGACCACAAAAGAAAATGATCAAAGAAAAATTAAGTAGAAGAGAAAAAGACCAAATTGTTTGCTATGAATGCAACAAACTAAGTCATATCAAATTTGATTGTCCTTTATAGAAGAAGCAAAACACAATAAAGCCAAAAAAGAAAACAATGGTTGGAACATGGAGTGATAGTGACTTCTTCAATGATTAATCAAGTAAAGAGGAAGTAGCCAACCTATGTCTCATGGCTCTTGATGAAACCAAGGTAATTTTTAATTCAAAGGATTTAAGTTCATACACATTTGATGAGTTGTAAGATGTTTTTGAAGAATTAGCTATAAAATTTGAAAGCATGAACATGAAGTATAGGAAAATAATTTTAAGTTGAAAGTAGAAAATGAGTTATTAACTAAAGCAAATAATGATTTAGAAAAGGAAATTGAGCTTTTCAAATTGAATGTTGATGATTTGACTAAGAAAAATGAAATTTTGCATAACTCATTGTAGACACCAAATTTTGTCTAGAATATTTTAGTATGGTTGAACAAAGCCTATTTGAAACTTGTAAAATGGCCCTTTTAAGAGCCCATAAAATGTATGGTTATTTAGGCTTAATAAACAAAAAAAGGTAAGACTCGTATGGTTACTATCAAACTCTTTCACATGGTATTTATATAGATAATATATTTTCACGTAGATGCAAGAAAAATAAAAAATAAATGAAATGAGTAAACTTCAAAGTCAACCCTTGTCAAAATTACACAAAACTTGGTCAAAATGAATAGAACCAGGATCAATCTTCAAAGTTCACAACCTAGGTGCAATCAATGTGGTTTAAAATTGGTGATTTTTTAAAACATTAAAAATTTTATGCATTATAGAAGTATAAAATTACTAAAATACCCTTTAAGGGGTATTTACATAATTTGATCTTTTAGATTTCAAATTTTTATCAAACTTTTTAGATCTTAGTTTCATAATATTTCATGATTTTTGGTCTATTTGAAATCACAGCAGTACTCCGAAAAGTGTGAAATTACCAAAATACCCTTATAAGGGTATATTTGTAATTTGGCCTTTTTGATCTCAAATTTTCATGAAACTTTTCAGATCTTAATTTCATAATATTTCATGAGTTTTTGAGCATTTGAAATCACAGTAGTACCCTGAAAAATGTAAAATTACTAAAATACCCCTATAAGACTATTTTCGTAATTTAGCCTTCTTGAGCTAAGATTTTTATGAAACTTTTCAGATCTTAATTTCATAATATTTCATGATTTTTGGTGATTTGAAATCACAGAGTACCCTGGGAAGTATAAAATTACTAAAATACCCTTATATGGGTATTTTCGTAATTTAACCTTTTTGAGCTCGGATTTTTATGAAACTTTTCAGATCTCAATTTTATAATATTTCAGGATTTTTAGTGTTTTAAAATCCCAAAAATGACAATAGGACCATTGATTTCTAAGAAAATGGCCTAAATACCCAAAACTTTACAATATGGGTAAAATGATCTTTTCATTGATTTGGAGGATATAAAAATCTAACCTTTATAGTGAATAATATGGATCATTGGATCTTTTATTGATTTTGATTTAATGGACAAAAGTGGTTCCTTGAAAAGAAAAAAAGAGAAACTTTGACCCTTGGATGAGATTTCATCAAAGGGTCTATATTCACAAAATTAAGATTTTTTTAGAGGGGTTGACTCTTGAAAGGCTAAAAGGGAAGGGTCTACTAATGAGGGAAAAAAAGGGGGCTATAGAAAATAAAGAAGGATGTATAAAAGAAAGGAAGAAAAGAAACTACTGAAAACATGAAAGACAAGCCAAATATAAGTGGTTAGAAGGAGAAGGAAAAAAAAAAGAGAGGATTCTATCGAAAAGGAGGAGGAAGCTGCCAAAGGAACAAAAAAGAAGACGCTACCAAAAAAAAAGGGGAAAAAAGAGGAAGGAAACATTTCTTTAAAGGAAAAAAGAAAAACAAAGATGAGCCTTCTTTGTCTTTTTTATGGAGGTTGTTGCTTCCATGAATAATGCTTCCTTGTCTTTTATGTTTACTACCTTCACCCTCATTATATATTGGTCTGTTTGGTGAAAATTTGTTAGTTTAGTTGGATTGGTGTCCGTTTTTACTATTGTGTCTACTTTCTAGTTGATGCTTTGTATGTGGATATAGTTGCTAATCCAGTTCCAAGCTTGTTTTCGTGAAATTATGCTATAAGTATTATGGTTGGTTTTATGTTTTGAATGGTTTCTTATAAGAGAGCTAGTTAGAGGAAAGGCAGTGGCAATTATGGCCTTGGAAAACTCCACCAATAACTAAAAAAGAAAAAAAAAGAAGAAAAAGTCTTCAAAATATAGATACTAGGACATGTAGTTTTAAGACTCGTCAAAGTCCCCTTTTATCACATTTAATGACTTTAAACAAATAAAATATTGCATCAAGGTGACGTTGGTCTAAGATTGGATGGTGAGAAGCCATAAGTTTTCATTTTACTTGAATAATGAACCAATGCTTCAATACATGCCAAAAAGTTGCTTGTTCTCCATAATGCCTCTCTTCATGCATGACTTGTCATTCAAAACTATGCACACTTCTTTTACAATTCAAATTTTATGTTTTTTTTTAACTTTTTATGAATGGATCTATATGCTTAACTTGATTTCTTATGCAAGTTAAAATTTTATATTCCAATTTACTTTTAGAGTAATTTGTTCTTCATGTATGTTAGATTTATGCAAATTTTATCAATAATAAATTGAATGAAATTTTTCAAAGATGATATTTTAAAGAAATCCGAGTAGTCATTCTCTAAAATGTTTGATATTTTTCTAAAAATACTATCAAAGTAGTGGAGTATTTAGAAAAATATTCAATACAAAAAAAGTTTCATTTGTCTATTTTTCTAAAATTTTGATAAATGTTAATCATAATGTGTAATAACTCTTTTAATAATAAAATTGGTATAATTTAGATAAAAAATTAGAATAAAAAATAAAATTAATTAGGAAAGGACAAAGTGAATGAAATTTCTAAAGATGAGACTCTAAAAGGGTCCAAATAGAGATTTTTAGGAAAGCTTTAGGTGAGAAATTTTTTTTTAAAATATCACCAAAGTATTGGGGTATATGGGAAAATTTTCAATAAAAATTTTTATTTACTTTGCTCCTTTTAAAATTTTTAGTGGTAATTGGAAAATAAGTAAAGAGGATTAATCATATGCATATTCTACTTGATTGTTTGAATTACATAGTTTTAATTCCAAATGAAATTTTTGATGATGGGACTTCAGAAAGTTCGAGTAATGATTCCCGAGAATTTTCTAGGTAAAAAAAGATTTCTAAAATTACCAAAGTATTAGAATATTTAGAAACTTTTTTTAATAAATATTTTTTTCATTTGAACAATTCTCATAAAGAGATAAAAAAATATATACATATTTATAAAGCATGCATTTTTTAATAATAAAATGAAGAAATGAGAATTTTCGATGATGGGACTTCGAAAAGTTTGAGTAGTGATTCATAATAATTCCTTAAGTGAGAAAAGTTTTCTAAAAATTACGCAAGTATTGGAATATTTAAAAGTTTCTTTTCAATATGAAAATTTTCTATTTCTTAATTATTTTCTTTAATTTGAATAGTTTTTCTTAGTAAATAAGAATGTGTTTTTTTGGAAATAAATGTATTTGTAAATAATTATATTATTATATGATTTTTAATAACTTAAAAAAAAGAAAAATCTCCAAAGATGAGGTCCTAAAGAAATCCTAGTAGTAATTCTTTAGGAATCTTTAGTTAAGAAAACCTATCTAAAATACCGTCAATGTATTGAAGTATTTAGATTAATTTTTTATAAAGATTTCTTGTTTTTTTATAAATGGTATAGAAATAAGTTTTGGAAAATACTATTTCTTTTTAAAATTATAGATATCATATTTTTTATTTTTTTAACATAAATACTGAAAATAAATATAAACCACCGAAGATAAGATTTTTGAGAATTTCGAGTAACGATTCTTACAAATTTCCTTAGGTGAGATGGTTTTTTTTTAATATTGTCAGAGTATTGGAATATTTTTAGGAATTTTTCAATATGTAATATTCTTATTTTTTTTTCAAGTGTACTGAAAAATAACAATATATTTTTTAAAGAAAATTAAGAAAATTAAATTTTAAATACCACAAATTAAGGGCATTTTTGTCAATATTAAAAGATAACATATAATTAATTGATATCATTTTAAACAGGCACTATAGGAGTGCTAATCCTTCCCCACGTGTAACAAAACTTTTGAACCCAAGCTATTTTTTTGTAGACCTAAAAATTATATTTTTAATAAATTTTAATTAATTTTAATTTTTTTATTAAAAGGATAAATTTTAATAGGTGACCAATCACATTTAGCCAAAAAAGATTGATGGCGACTCCATCTTTTGTTTTATAAATTTGTCTAGCGGTTCTCAAAACCGTTACGACACTCATATTCTAGATTTTATATGGGACATTAAGCACTTAATGACATGTTTGAAATACAAAAAGCATTTTTTGATAAAGATGAATTAGGCTATAATGCTGATGACAAAGAGACTCATTTGAAGATTTTTTTATTAAGCTAAATGATTCATCTAGCACATGTACATATTGTCATAAACTGGGTCATTCTATACGATATTGTTCCTTAAAGAAAGTCACTCATAAAGGTTAACTCATTAAAAGTGTATGAATTTCAAAAGGAGTTAGCACATCTCAAAATAAGATTGCTAGGTTGAAATGGATTCCAAAAGGTACAGGAATTGTGAGTACTAACACTCAAGGACCTAAGAAAGTTTGGGTACCCAAAACAAAAATTTGATTATTTTCTTGTAGGAGGATGGGCATTGCTACAAGGAAAATTTAAACAAGAACAACCCATGCTACCTTGATAGTGGATGCTCAAAGCACAAGACTGAAAACAAGGCTCAATTCAAGGATTTAAAGGCTAAAAGTGGAAGAGATGTTACAGTTGGAGACAACTTCAAAGGCCAAATTGAAAGGATTAGCTCCATTGGTAACAATTCTTTTACTACTATTGAAAATGTTTTACTTGTGAAATGACTCGAGCAGAATTTACTTACTATTATTGAATTGTGTGATAAAGGACTTAAAGTTTTGTTTGGATCATGTATTGTCAAGTGATTAATATCAAGACTAACAAACTAGTTTTTATTGGATATCATCAAGAAATATTTATATGATGCATATGGATGATCTATCTTTTAAAAATATTGTTTGATGGTTCAAAAAGAAAATGAAAGCTGTATATGGCATAGAAGACTTAGGCATGCAAGTATGCACATAATTTCAAAACTTTCTCAAAATGATTTGGTTGTTGGCTTACCAAAATTGAAATATGAAAATGACAAAGTCTATGATGTATGTGTATAAAGAAAACATAGAAAAATCTCTTTCAAACCTAAGAATTGTATTTCAACTACTTCATATTGATATTTTTAGTCCTACTAAGATAATGAGCCTTGGTGGAAAATAATATGGGTTTATTATTATTTATGATTTTACTAGATATATATGGGTTCTCTTCTGACATTTAAAGAATGAAGCTTTAGAAAAATTTATCACTTTTAGCAAACAAATACAAAATGAAAATGGTTATTCAATTTCTAGTATTAGAAGTGATCATGGAAAAGAATTTGAAAACCTTGGCTTTAATGTGTTTTGTAGTGAATATTGTATTAGCTATAATTTTTTTGCTTTTAGAATTTCTCAACAAAATAAGGTAGTAGAAAGGAGAAATAGAATGTTAGAAAAAATGGTTAGAACTATGCTTTGTGAAAATAATTTACCTAGATATGTAGGCGAAAGCTATAAATGCCTTTTGTTATATTATAAATAGAGCTATGATAAGGCCAATCTTAAAAAAAAACCCTATGAACTTTTTAAAGAAAAAAGGCCTAACATAAGCTACTTTCATCTTTTTGGTTGTAAATGCTTTATTTTGAATAATGAAAAAGATAATCATGAAAATTTTGATGCAAAAAGTAATGAAAGCATTTTCCTAAGATATTCTTCGAATTTCAAAGACTATAGAGTCCTTAATAAAAGAACATTAGTTGTTGAAAGGTCTATACATGTTATCCTTGATGAATCTAATTCACCTCCAAGAAAAGTATCTCTTAATGATGATGATATAGGTATACTTCAGAAAAATATCAATGATACATCACATGACATTGAGGAGAACATTCAAAAAGAGGATGACGAATTTCTAGAAGAACCATAACAAATAAAACAAGAACCAAATCATCATAAAAAAAAGAGGTATGTCAAAGGCAATAAGATTATTGGTGATCGAACTCAAAGGGTAAGAACTAGATCTTCTTACAATATGTGTAATTATGTTTCTTTTCTTTCTCATATTGAGCTCAAGAACATAAATGAAACCTTAAGAGATGATCATTGGATATTGGCTATGTAAGAGGAATTGAATCAATTTGAAAGAAGTCAAGTGTAGAATCTTGTACCTAAACCTGTGATCATCCTATTATAGGTACCAAATGGGTTTTTAGGAATAAAATGGATGAGCTTGGCAATGTTGTTAGAAACAAAGCTAGGTTAGTAGCTCAAAGGTATAGTCAAGAAGAAAAATTGATTATGATGAAACCTACGCCCAATTGCAAGGTTAAAAGCCATTAAGATGTTGCTTGCATTTGCATGTTTTAAAGATTTCAAGCTTTTTCAAATGGTTGTCAAGAGTGCATTTCTAAATGGTTTTATAAATAAAGTAACATATGTAGAGCAATCTCTCTGTTTTGAAAATCTTCAATTTCCAAATCATGTTTATAGATTGACAAAAGTTTTATATGGCTTAAAACAAGCTCCTAGAGCTTGGTATGAAAGATTGTCAAAGTTTTTAATTGAAAATGGTTTTAATAGAGGGAAGGTTGATAATCACTTTTTATTAAAACAAAAGGAAAGAACATTCTCATTGTGCAAATTTATATTAATGATATTATATTTGGTGCTATTAATGAAACTCTTTGTCAAGAATTTGCTAAGACTATGTAAAGTGAATTTTAAATAAGCATGATGGGAGAGCTTACATTTTTTTTAGGATACAAGTAAAGCAAACAAAAGATGGTACCTTCATCAATCAAGCCAAATACATCAAAGACTTGCTCATAAGGTTTTGTTTGGAAGAATCAAAGCCTTACTCAACACCTATGAACACTTTAACAAAACTTGACAAGGATGAAGGAGGTAAATGTATTAATTCTAAATTATATAAGTCTATGATTGGTTCACTATTGTATCTTACTGTAAGTAGACCGAATATAATGTTTAGTGTATGCCTATGTGCTAGATTTCAATCATTATCTAGAGAATCACATTTACTTGTTATTAAAAAAAATTAGATACATTAACGACACTTCTAACTTAGGATTATGGTATCCAAAAGGTTCATCTTTTGTTTTACATGCTTATTCTGATGTGGATTTTAGTGGTTATAGAATTGATAGAAAAAGCATTTCTGGCACTTGTCAATTTTTTGGAAATATGCTCATATCATGGTTTTTCAAAAAATAAAATAATGTTGCTCAATCCACAACCAAAGTTGAATATGTAGCAGCTGATATTGTTATGCTCAAGTTTATAGATTAAATAATAGTTAGAGAATTTTGGAATTACCATGGATCACATTCCTATTAAATGTGATAATACTAGCAGCATTAATCTCACCAAAAATCCAATTCAACTATCAAGAATTAAGCATATTGAAATTAGAAATCATTTCATTAGAGATCATATTTAAAAAGGTGATATTGTACTTGAATATGTTGACACCTTGCATCAATTAGCTGATATTTTTACAAAATCTCTTGATAAAGATAGATTTTATATAATTATAGGTGAACTTGGTATGATGAATGCTCCTTGAAATGAAATTTTTAATAAATTGATATATTTGTGCCTTGTTTGAACAAATGTGTGTTTATCTTGATATACTTGCTTATAATTATATTTGTAATTATAGGATGCATATCTAGATGGTTATATTGCATACATATTCATTTAAAACAATCTTTCAAAAAAAATTTTTTAAAAAAAAGAAGGCTACATGTAAGATGATCGATCCTATGGAGGACATTTTTCAACCAATAACTAAATGGACTTAGGATTTTTTTGAACCAGTTCATTCCCTAAGGGGCCTGATCAATCGAATAGGCTGGTAGAATCAAAACTCATCATTTTAGCTTTCCAAATTCTGGTTCTTCTTTTTTAAAAATCCCATATGAGACTCCTTCATTATCTTACTATTCCATTATTTCCCTATGCCCTACTTCTCTCTCTCCATCTGTTTAATTCTCTCAAAACTAATCCTTTTCAATCAAAATTTCCTACAAAAATCTTCAAGTTTTCTTATTTTCTTGCAAAATCATCTTCTAGTTTCATAAAAATCGTACTAAAATCATCTCAGAACACTTTTACCCATTTCTCTCTCTAGAATTTTGATTCCCTTTTTGAACTTTCATTATTTATTCAATATTTTTACTTCTTACAAACATATATCTCTTCCTATCACCTACATTGTTAGTTTTTTTCATCAGTTTCATAAAAGCTTACATATTTTTTCATATCTAATTTTCCAAAAAAAAAATCTCATGGCATCTAAAACCAAAAGAAGTGTTAGAATAAGAAGGGATCCTTCAAATGAGGCTTCTAGTTCATCAATTAAGCCTTCATTCAATCAAAATTTTGCAAATCCTATTGCTAAGGAGATGTATGAAACGAATTTTACTCATAGAGAGGTTAAACATGGAAGAGTATTATCTCTTGAATTACTCTAATCTATTAAGTTTCCTTATCTACAGGTATTTGAGGATTTTGCCTAGGTGAATTATTTGTACATGAGTGGAATAGTTTATGAGAATCTAGTTAAAATATTTTATAGGTTTACTACATGTATTGAGATTGAAGGGACTAGAAATAGACATTATCTTGATAGGTTCAAAACTTTTGTGATGGGTAAAGAGATTGTAGCTAATAAACAATTATTGGCTGAAACGTTTATGCTAGATGATGATGGGGACACAAACACTAGGTGTGAAATATTGGATTTAGCTTAAAACATCTTTGGGAATGAAAACTTAAAAATTGTTTCTATACAGCCCACTAAACTTTTTATGCATAATAGATTGTTGCACCTTATAGTTACCTATGTTTTGGTACCATTTAGCACCCAATATTCAACTATTAGAGAACAAGATTACTAGTGGATGTACAAGATAAAAAATGAAGGGAAACCTAATCTTATGTTCTTTTATCTTTAATGACATGATGAGAGTGGTGCAAAATAGAGATTACACTTTGGTCTATGAGTTTGCTGTAAGATATCTATTGAAGAAATTGGGTATTAACACCATGAGCGATAGAGAGATTGTATGTAATGACCCATTTACCATTCTTGGAGTTTATACTTTGCATAGTATGGGTTACATACAAAATGCAGTTTGTTTATGTGTTAGAAAGATAAAAATTAAGGTTATGCAAGAAGAAGAAGAGCATGATATTTCAGATGTTCTTGATGTACCTCAAGAAGAACCTCTAGTCCATCATTTGATACTCAAGGTGCACTATAAATTATGATGGTTTAAATGAATAGCTTACACTCCATGGTTGGAGACATGAACTCAAGGCTTGAAAATTTGAAGTTAAATCAGAATGCCATGACTGAAGAAATTCACCAAATGAAGATTAAGATGAACAAGCACTTCCACCATTTCCCACCTTATCCTCCTCCTTAATGATCCACCTGGATGCCATGCCTTGGATGTTTTCCCTATATATCTATTTTTTTAAGTTCTAATTTTCTTAAAGACACTTTGCATTATATTTTTAAACCTTGGTATTTGGCATTTATATTACTGATATATGCATTTTATTTTCATAATGGCATTTGGTATATTGCATTAGAGTTGGTTTAAAATTGATGTTATATAAAAATTGATATATTGATTGATTTGCTATGGCATTGAATTGTGAAATTAAGTTGATTTGATTTGAACATATATTGAGCTTAGTGTTGCCTTAAAATGATTGTTATATTACTTTAGTTGTATGATGGTCTAGAGCCAAGAAAACTCATTGCTTTCATCTACCATCTTCTTCAAACATTAAAGAGCCTTTTACTATGTTAAAAGTGCATAAATTCTTTTTGTATTTGTTATTCTCCTTGGCAAGTGAGGCTAAAAGAGAGGACTTAGGTGCCTAAAGGAAAGGTTGAACCTCTATAAAATTTGTTGCTTGATTCTCTATCTCTATCTCTACCTCTTGCTTTTAAGATCATTAGAGCACTCATATTTGTTGTGTTTACTTATTTAAAAAATTGATTTGTGAATTTTGTGCTTATTGGATACTAAATTTGAAAATTTTATTATCAACCAATTCACCCTTTATTGGTTTAATTCAAGTATTTGAGCTAACACCTTTGGTTCAATAAACAGTAATAGTACTATACTATTTATCCTTTCAACCCACATTTATGTTATCCATTTTACTATTAGTTTCCTTGTATTTTCTAGGAACCTAAATAGATGGTTTGGGTTTCTCTAGAGAGAAAAGCTTAGGTCAAGGGAAAATCATTTTCCATAGATAGGAAATTATTATTATTATTTTAAAATTTTAAAAGTTGGGTTTGGTCAATCTTGTTTGATAAATGGAAAGAAAACCTTAAAAGCATAAAAAAAAAAAAAAAAAAAACCTATGAGAAGGGATCTATAGATTAAAGGATTGAGGAGTTAGAGTGAAGGTTCAGAAAGTAAAAAATATGGCATAAAAAAAAAAGAGAAATATTCATAGAATAGGGATACTTCATGGATACTTCAAAAGGGATTTTTTTTTTTTATAAAGATACTTTAAAAGGTTTATTAAATGCAAAAAAAAAAAAAAAAGAATACAAGGACAATTGAAATTAGTGAGATAAACAAAAGTCTAATATGGTATGAAAAACTACACCCAACCAGTGAGGTATTGATTGCTTTAACCTAAAGATCTCATGGTTTTATCCCATAAAAGGCGCCTTATAAGGTTTGGGCTTATATCTCTACATATATATCATATCATATCCACACATTCTTCCAATATGGGATTGTGGGCATTACAATCTACCCACCTTTAAAACTTGATGTCTCTGTCAAGCCAAGTCCAACCACAAGACCAAAATCACACCAGATATTGAGATTCTAGAGGTGACTCCCCACCGTGTAGCACTTAGTAACTCTGATAGTCCTATCGTGTAGCATTTAATGACTCTTATGATGTAGCACTTAGTTTTTATCGACTGGTGACCACTCTGATACCATATATGGAGACCTACACACAACTTACGATGTATTATCCATTTTGACTTGAATATCTCATGGTTTTGTCCTATAAAAGATACCTCACAAATTTTAAGTTTAGATCTTTACATATTTTTGGAGACCCATATCCAACCTGCGAGGTATTTTCTGCTTTGATCCAAAGGTCTCACAATTTTGCCCATAAAAGGTGCTTCACAAGTTTTGGATTTAGATCTCTACATATATATCATACCATATCCACATATTTTTTCAATGTGGGATTAGGGGCATTATAATCTCCTTACCTTTAAAACTTGATGTCCCTATCAAGCTGAGTCCAACCACAAAACTAATATCACACTAGATGTTGGGATTCTAGAGGTGGCTTTCCATCGTGTAGCATTTAGTGACTCCCATGGCCCCACCATTTAGCATTTAGTGACTTTTATGATGTAGCACTTAGTTTTTGTTGACTAGTGACTACTTTGATATCATTTTTGGATACCCATACCCGACCTATAATGTATTATCTGCTTTGACTGGAAGGTCTCATGATTTTATCGCACAAAAGATGCCTCACAAGATCTAGGTTTAAATCTTTACATATATATCATATCATATCTACACATTCTTTCAATATGGGATTGGAGGCATTACAATCTCTTCACCTTTAAAGCTTGACATTCCTGTCAAACCGAGTCTAACCATAAGATCAAGATCACACCAGACATTGAGATTCTAGAGGTGGCTACCCACCATGTAGCATTTAGTGACTCCTACAATGGCACCGTATAGCATTTAGTGACTTCTATAATATAGCACTTAGTTCTCATCGACTGGAGACCACTCTAATACCATTTATGGAGACCTACACCCAACCTATGAGGTTTTGTCAGCTTTGACCCAAAGGTCTCATGGTTTTGTCCCACAAAAAGTGCCTCACAAGTTTTAGGTTTACATTTATATATATATCATGCCATATCCACACATTTTTTTAATGTAAGATTGAGGGTATTACAATCTCCTCACCTTTAAAGCTTGATGTCCTTATCAAGCCAAGTCCAACCATAGGACCAAGATTACACCATACCGTTTTGATACTATTTGTAGAGACCCATAACCAACCTGTGAGGTATTGTTCATTTTAACCCGAAAGTCTCATAATTTTGTCCCACAAAAGGTACCTCATAAGTTTTTTGTTTAAATCTCTCTCTCTCTCTCTCTCTCTATATATATATATATCATATCATATTCACACATTTTTCCAATGTGGGATTGAGAGTGTTATAATCTTCTCATCTTTAAAGCTTGATGTCCCTATCAAATCGAGTCTAACCACAAGACTAAGATCACACTATATGTTGGGATTCTAGAAGAGGCTCCCCACCATATAACATTTAGTGACTCCCACAGCCTCACCGTGTAGCACTTAGTAACTCTTACGATATAGCACTTAGTTCATGCCGACTGGTAGCCGCTTTGATACCAATTGTGGAGACCTGCACTTAACCTATGAGATATTATCCATTTTGACCCGAAAGTCTCACAGTTTTATCTTGCAAAAGGCACCTTACCATGTAACACTTAGTGACTCTCACGATGTAACAATTAGTTCTTTCTGATTGGTGATCACTCTGATATTATTTGTAGAGATTCATACCCAACCTATGATGTATTATCCACTTTGACCCTAAGATCTCATGATTTTTTCTCACAAAAAGCGCTTCACGGGTTTAGATTTAGATCTCTACATATATATCGTATCATATCCACATATTCTTCTAATGTGGGATTAGGGGCATTACATATAGATGGCTGAGAGAGAGAGCTTCTAAGTTTTTGAGAAGCAAAAATAAGACGCATAAAGAGAGCTAGTAAAAGTTTGAGAATTAAACAGCATTGAGACTAAAGTTGACGTTAACAGTAAGAGAGAAAAGTTTTTTATTTAAAGATATGTGCCAAATAAAAAGACTTGCTGGTGGAGTTTTCAATTTCCACTGACGGTGGATAGGATAATAATCCTTAAAGTTATCTACAATCTATAACATAATATTAAAACTATCCTAAATGCATGAGATTGTTCCATTTGGGGAATTAAGACCTAATTTTTAATCAATTAAGATGTGTCATAAATGATGATTTGGAGGTTAATTAGGACGTAAAATTATACTATTTAGAGATAAATTTGACTTTCTTTTGTAAGAATATAAGAATCTTCATTCATTCATTCATTGGCAAGGAATAAGTCTGTAAGACATTACACAAGAATAGTTAAGGCTTTCTATCCAGTACTTTTCCATACACAAGAATAGTGGAGGCTTATCTATCCAGTACATATCCATACTAGTGTTAAGTCCACGCTTAACATGTAGGAATCTCTATATGCGTTAGTTCACATTGTAGGAATCTCTCTATCAGCTCTTTGGCCTCTACAATGATTGGTCCTATAAAAGAAAGATCATGCTCCACCATTTTAATCTTCTTTAGTACAGCCGGTGCATCTCCCTCAAGTACTATAGATTGTAGTCCCATATCCTTAGCAAAATTCAAAGCCTGAACTACAGCTCTTGCTTCAGTAACAAATGGGTATTCAACTCTGTCCATTCTTACAGCAAAAGCACCTATAAACTGGCTATTTGAGTCTCTGATGATAACTCTTACTCTTCCCTTTTTATCTTTTCTATTCAATGCCCCATCCAAGTTCACCTTATAAAACCCAATTCTAGATGCCTCCCATCTATCCCCTGGTTTTGCTCGTTCAACACACTCCTGGGCATTGAGGAATTCCATTATGTCTGAGATAATGAAAATTTGCAACTTGGCTTGACGTGGCTCTCCCTTCACCATGAACTTTTTTGTTCCTGTTCATCCAATTAACTCAGCATGTGATAGCTAGCTACTGCAACGATCTCTAGTCAGTTCTCTTATCCAATCTTTTAGCCAGTCCATCCCCCCATTATCATTTTCAACCTATCTATCCCAGTTGTACTGAAGTTGGTGCCATACTCTTTTCGCAATGTCACAACCCTTAAGTGCATGAAAAGTTGTTTCCTCACCATTATTGCATCTACTACATGAACCATTCACGTGAATTCCTCTTCGTGTAAGGCCCCAAAGGTTAGGAAGCATGCCACGACATGCCTTCCATAAAAATATTTTTATTTTGCTTGGAAGGGCTGCTTTTCATATATTCTCCTATAGCCCGTTCTCATTACGAGGAGATTTCATTACGGTACTCCATCCCTTATGACAAGTAGTTTGTATCCGGATTTAACAGAATCTTTTTCCACTTTTATCATAGCGCCAAAGCAATACATTTGGGTTTTTTTTCTTGCTTAAAGGTATTATGACCTCTGCTTCTTCTACTTCATACATCTCCTACAATAACTCTTATTTCCACTGTCTTGTATTCTGATTGATGAAATCCTCCACCAAACCATCTACATTTCAGTCCCCTTTTTGCGAGAGGATAAGGAAATCTTTATTGGGTGGCACCCATTTGTCTTTCCAAATCCTGATCGATTTCCCGTCCCCCACTTTCCATCTGGTGCTCCATTCTAGAGTTGATATTGAGCTCCAAATGCTGCACCATGTTAAGGAAGGGTTGCAACTCAGTTTTGCTTCAAGAAATGATGTCCTCGGGTAATATTTGGCTTCAAAGATTTCATGTACCAAAGTTGTTTGATTTGCTAACAGTCTCCTCCCCTGTTTCGCCTTATTGAATTTCTCCATTTCACGGAAGCTCAGTCCTCCCTTATTCTTTGGTGTAAGCATTGTCTCCCATCTAGCCAACGGATTCCTATTTTGTCCTTGCTTTGCCTCCACCAAAAGTTGCTTATAATACTGTTTAACTCCATGCATAATTTCTTTGGTAACAAGAAGCAACTCATAGTATAGATTGGAATTGCTAGTACAATTGATTTTATATACACCTTTTTTCCCCTTGTGACAGCATACAGCAATTTCTTCCTGCTAGCCGGTTGTGTGCATTCTGTCTTTAAGCTCTCTAAATGATTTCTTTCTATCCTTCCCTAACATGAATGGTAAGTTCTTTTCCAAACCTGTTGTGGCCTCAATTCCCAGAACCTGCATAACCTCTACCGTACTTCTATCCTGTGTGTTGGTGCTAAAAAATCAAAGCCGACTTAGCAAAGTTTATGCATTGTCTTGAGCTTTCTTCATACTGTCTTAGCACGTGTCTCATCATTTCGCTTTCATTTCCATTTTCTTTTGCAAATGAAATACTATCGTCAGCAAAAAACAAAGGAGTAACTCTAGGTCCAGATTTGCTTGCTTTTAGGCTACGAAGCATTCCTTCATTCTGGTACTTCTAAAGTAGGGATGAATGCCGTTCTGTACACATTAGAAACAGATAAGGAAAAAGTGGGTCTCCTTGACGAAGACCTCTTTCTGGTTTGAATAAATAAGTTATTTCACCATTAACCACTATTGCGGATGACACAAAGGTAACACATTTCATAATCAGATTGGTCCAATGCCTGCGAAACCCCAACCTAGTCATCACTTTAGCCAAGAGATTCCTTTCCACTCGGTCATAAGCTTTACTTATGTCTAGTTTCAGAGCAAAGTAACCATCCCTCTCCTACCTTTTATTTTTAAGTGTGTGCGAAATTTCATAAGCAACCAAAATATTATAGAAATAAGACGCCTCAAAACAAAAGCACTTGAGCTTGACTAATACAGCATGGTAGGACAGATTTGAGCCTATTGACTAGAACCTTTGCTAGAATTTTGTAAATGACATTACAAAAGCTAATTGGTCTAAATTGGTTAACACTAGTAGGCTCTTTGACCTTAGGAACAAGGACAACGTGTGTTTGGTTAAGGGACTCTAAGCCCCTTTCCCCGTTGAGACATGCAAGACAAAAATTAATACTATCATTACCAACAATACTCCAAAATTTCTGATAAAAAAGTGCAAGCACACCATCTGACCTGGGGGACTCTGTTGGATGCATCTGTTTAACAGCATTCAGGACTTCCTCCTCTTGGAACTCTCAAGAAGTAAGGTGTTCATATCATCTGATATCCTTGTTTCCACTACCTCAAGAACATCATCAAAATTATCGGTCTTATTAGACTGAAAAAGTTTCATGAAATAGCTTATGGCAATATTTTTAACCTCATCCTCCTCCTCACACGAGTCCTTGTTTTCATTTTTTTAGTCCTTTCAATGAAATTCCTCTTCCTACGCTGAGAGGCATATGCATGGAAAAATACGGTGTTTCTATAACCTTCCCTTATCCAAGATATCCTTGTCCTTTGTTGCCAAAAAACCTCATCTTTTTCAAGAAGCATATTAAACTCTTCCCTTATATTCCTTCCCCCTCCCACCATCCATCATTCACGCCTTCCAAGTGGTAATTTTCCAGCTCCTTCTTCAAGTCATTAATTCTCTATCTCATGTTATTAAACCTTCCTTTTTGCCATCTTTTCAGTTCGGCACCTGTCCTTTGTAGGTTTTCACATACGCATCCATACAACGTATCATTCCATGCGCAATGTATCATTCCCTCTTACCACCTTTTTGCCATCTACCCCATTGGCCCACGTAGCTTCAAAACCAAAATTTTGATTTCCTCCTTTGTTTCATCCTTACATTTCCTTCAGTGTTCATCAATATTAGCACGTGGTCAGAAATTGTAGCCACCAAGTATTGAACCCTAATGCTACCAAATCGTTCAACCCATTCCTTATTGGCCACCACTGTCCAATCTTTCCCTTACCATGGTTGCCTCCGTTTTCCCACGTGAACCAAGATCCTTTGAATCCGAGATCCTTCAAACCACAATCAACTAGTGCCTTCCTAAACTCAACCATTTTCCTTCCCCCTTCGACAATAGCCACCCAATTTGTCATGATTCCACAAGATTTCATTGAAGTCTCCTTTGCATTGAAGTCTCCTTTGCAGGGATTCAAATTACGATTGCGGATACATTTTCGATCGCATTACGTTTGTCGTGATTACATATATAACGAAGATCATTGCGGTCATCAAGGTCATAAATTTTTTTTAATTTTTCAAATTTTACTATAAAATGTAGTAATTATAATTATAATAATAAAAATTAGTACTTATAATTTTTAAAGTAATTTATGATATTTTTATTTTTATTTATAAATTAAAATAATTTTTTCATGTTTGTAGTTATAATTCAAAATGAAAATGCATATTATAAATGTTTTTCTTTATTATACGCATAAAATTTAAAGACATAAATATTATAAATACATATGATGAAAAAAATATATCTTATATGAAATTAATAAATATTATAATTAATTTAATTAAAAAATTAGTGATGAATATTTTAGATATTTTTGTCATATATGTTTATTGGGGGAAGATGATAAACTATTTGGTTGACTATGGATAAATATACTTTACTATTAGATCAAATTTTAAGTGCAACATTTTAAATAACTAAATTAAACCAAAATAATATATAATAGTAGCAAACTAATCTTTATTAACTAATAAAAATAAACAATTAACAATAACATTAATAATATTAAAATTATTTAAAAAACTACTAATTACTTTAAAATGATGGTAAATAAAAATAAATTCACTAATTAATAACTAACATTCCCCTTAAATTTTCATCAAAATCAATAAAAACATTTTCTAAAATATCCAATTTCTCACCAAATCATTTGTTTTTTCCTTTCCATATTTTCACCTAAATAAAAAAAAAGAAAAATATAATGTACTTTTAAATATCAAACGTACCTAAATTTTAAGTTAGGAAAATAAAAATGCTATAATTGGTTAATTTGGTTTAGCTGAACCCAAATCCATTGAACATTTTCCACATCTGTATATTCTTCAAATTTAACGATTAAATTTATCTGTATCACACTCTGCCACTCACTTTCTTTCTCTAAAAATCGACAGGCATATCCCATACTTTCTCTATCTTCTAACCTCTTTCAAGTTCCATCCATGCTATCTTTGTCTTCTTCCTCAACCAAAGCCATTGGCGACACTACTATTAAAGCCAAGCCTCTCATCTTCCCATCTTGGCAATTAAAAAATATTTTGCTTCTTCTCAACTCTCAAGGTCTAAGATAGTTATTGATTGACTTTAACAACATGTTCTTTAAGCTTGATTGAGGTTTGTATTTGTTGATTGAATCATAAATTTAAAGGCTTTTCTTGTTTAGAATGTGATTTTTTATATGAAATTCTTTAATTACTGAAAAAGAATAGGTTTTCGAATTACATTTTGAACTAAAAATTGATGATTGTGGCTATAACATCCTACAAAAGAACAATAAGGAAGGCGAACTCATTGTCCTTCCACTAAAAGAAGTGGAATAAGCAAGCAAAGAACCCAACCAAGCGATTATCCTTTATCCGATAAAAAAAAAAGGAACGAACGGGCTTTGCACCGGGCATAGCTTCCCTTTTCAGGAAACAAGAAGAAATGAAGAGGGAAGTCCGAGCTTTTCTACGAGCTCATGCCAAAATCTCTCTGAAATCCAAAACAGAAAGAAGGACCTACCTATTGGGGCTAGAAAGCACCCCATCCGACCGAGATTGATCGGTTGTAACAGCTGCTCACCGCCGTTATGATTGTGAATTCCATTCACAGCCCAATTTCGGGTATGTAGCAATGACGGAGGCTATTGAAACCACGAAATAGCGGCCGTAATGCTGCTACACAACCGCTATTTGAAACCCTGCTCCCATGCAAAGCTATGGCAACACACTTTGTTCCTTCAAAGATCTTATTAGAGCCCATGTTTCGTTTCTTCTACTTGCTATAGGTTCACCATGAATTCCTATAAACCTCTACGGTCTTGGATCAGCTTTCTTAATACTTTTCATATCAATATGGAGCTTTTAAAAACTCAACAAATTCAGTTGTATACCATCCTTCCATAACATTGCTTGCCCCCCACTTCTCCCATTTGCGCTTACCCAGAAACACGCATCCATCCCACAAGTCTGTCTTATTCTGTCCTGTTTCTTTTCATGCAGTTTTGTTTCATTGATATAAACTACATGGGGATCTTCCTATCTTATTAGCTCACGAAGAGCTCTAACTGCACGTGGGTTCCCAAGCCCACGGTAGTTCCAGGCAAGGCACCTTATTGTTCTCGGCGAGAATGGTAACCAGTCTCTGCTATTTCCATAATCACCAAGCTGCTTCCTTTTTGTTTCTTCATTGCTTGTTCTTCTCCCATAGGTTCCTCCAGCTCTCTTTCATGTCCAAATTTTCTTTTCTCACCCTACAGTATTGACTCATTCCGATCATTTCGTCGTATTTGGGCCATCTTTTTCCATTTTTTCTTATGTGATATGGCTATTCCCAATTCTTTCTCTCTTTTTTCTACAATTATGTTTTTCAGGTCCCCATCATTTTTTTTTCCTCTGACCTTGGTTGGCCACCATTTGCATTTCCCGTTCTCCGGTCCCCACTTGTTATTGTTGGCTGACTTTCATTATCATTTTTCTCCATAGTAAACTCTATTTTCTTAGTCAACTTATTTTCATTACCTGTCATGACCTCACTATTTTTAATTCCAATCAGCCCTCCATCAGTTACATTTCCAAGTAAGTCTCCTTTGTTAGCAACAATCCCCCAAATTCCTGCATGTGAGGGATTTACGTGATTTTCCTTCGGCTCATGCCTATCCCGAAATTTGCTCCCCTTCACGTGACAGTCCATCAAAATTACGTCTCCTTCCATATTCAAACTCCGATTAACCCATTCCACCGTGATTTCATTTTTCGATGACTCTTCCCACCTGCTCTCGTCGGAGTTATCTCTCCTTCTTCCCACGGTTGCTCTTGCCAATGCTGATTTTCCGGAACTGGGTGATGGACCTCCGTATTAGATCTACCATTTCTTAGGTGGTGACACTCTCAGCCACTCTCCATACTGCCTATTTCCTTGTGGGTTATCCTCCTCATGATCATTATCGGGGCATTCCATCTCTATGTGCCCCAACTTGCCGCTTCAGTAACAGAATACTGGCAAACGTTCATGTCTTATTCTTTCGCACATATTTGCTCCCTCGCAAGAACCAGCAACCAAACTAGATCTTTGTAGTGGCTTCGAGATATCTATCTCTACTCGTAGCCTCGTGAAACTCCCCCCTTCATACGTATTCATAAGGTTATCAACCTCCATCAACACCCCTAGCTTACTGCCTATTCTTTCTGCCACCCCTACGTTTAGCATATTTAGTGTTAGTCCATATATCCTAACCCAGAACATAGCTCGATTGAACACGTAGTCTGCCGGCCTGAGGTTTCCATCATAATGTTGGAACAGAACCAAGTTTTTGTTGAAAGACTAAGGTGATCCGTCTAGCACCCTTTGTTTATCTTCCCTATTAGCAAACTTGATTAAAACTAGATTTGTATCAATATAAGACACCTTTACCTCTTTTGACAGCCTCCATACCACCTTCAGTGTCCCCACCATAGCATCTTATTATAGGGTCTGTGCGACAGTAGTTTTGCAACCAGCTAGTTTTGTCCAGTCTCCACATCATCCGTTTCCTGCATTCCATTTGTATCAACCCTGTCCAATTCTTCTTTATCAGTACTAGATTCTGCCATATTCCTTCCAAGTTTTATAGATCATCCATCCAGTCTAGTTCACTACAAGACTGCCCTTAATCACTAACTACTCAAATACCAATTGCCATTACTACTTTGAAACTAATCAGTCCCTAAAGACCTGATAATCGATGAAAGTCTTGAGGAAGAAAACTTTGTACAATACAAGACTAAAGAACCACCCCTATATATAGGAGCCAAGCATCTGAGGGACTTTGTTTCTTTTAATCTCATGAACTTTGTTTAGATAAATTTGACTTTTATCTTACGGAGTCAGGATTAATTAGGGCATTTAATTATAGGTTTAATTATGTATAAAAGATAGGTATAGGCAAAATTTTTATAATACCCTTATTAAGCTAAGATAGTACTCCATTTTTTGCTTGCCCTTTGATTCATTAGAGCTTGACCAATGGTATGCTTTTTTAAAAAAGAAATTCGTTTTTTGCTAACTCATCTTTGTTGAATATTGTCAAAAAAAATCTTTGTCGATTAAGAATTAAGTTAATTACTCAATGCAATAAAAATAAAGAACAATAATAATATTATTTAACATTATTATTATTGTTTTTATTTTTATTTTGACTTTTTATTTTCAATATGTTTTTTATTTTATTTTCTCATCTTTATTTATGTATAAATTTTGTAAAAATTATATATTCATTAAAGAATTATACAAGAAAAATTTTATGTATGCATTAAATTTATCAAATTATTTTTAAAAGGGATAAGAATAGAAATAGTAAAATATTCTCACACAATGCATGGCATTATTCTAGTCGCCTGATTTTATCAAGGAATTTGAAGAAAAAAGTATAAATTATGTTATTTAAATATTGTCTACAGTTCCATAAAAATATCTACAAGTAAAATTTGCCTTTCAATATACAAATGAAAAGCGACTCATATCTACTATTTGAAAGGAGTCATAAATTTCTAATCTTTGTAATGTTTTAAAATTTTAAGCTTTAAAATTTTTTTGGTAATCATGAAAGAAAATACTTTGGCATAATGATATTTTGGCCCTCAAGCCATTTAAAATGATTTTCAAAATTTGTAAAATTCATCACTAAAATATCAGTGATTTGCCGGTAAGTAGTTGGTCATCTATTGATATTTCCTACCAAATTCGTCGGTAATTTCATGAAAAAGATTACAATAATAAAATTTGTTGATGCTTCAATGATTGACAACGGATGATAATTAAAAAATTTTCATCGATAATTATTAAAAAATAGCATATATATGTCAGTAAAATAGTAGTCGGTGGTTTGATGGCTTTTGTTAGTAAACAAAAAAACTCTGTGGGATCAGAACCCCATTGAGTAAATGAAGATCCAAAAGTTGTGGATAAAGTTGAAGAAGCAAAAGGAAAATTATGTTCATCAAATTTAACATGATGGGAAAGATATATCTTATAAGATGATAAGTTATAACATTTGAATGCACTTTAATTTTAAAAGTAACCAAGGAAAACGCAAGGACGGGATTTAAATTAGAGTTTATGTTTTGCATATGGCTTTAAGCAAGGATAATAGACACCCAAATACTCTTACTTTAGTATGGTTAGTTGACTTATGAAATAAAGTTTCAAATGGGGATTTGGCATCAAGTATAGATGTGGGAAGCTATTTCTATGATCTGTAGAATTTTGAAGGGTGTGACACCAAAATTTAGATGGAAGTGAAGGTTGTTGAAGCAGAGTTAGGCCAATCTCTACAATTTATTTATGATGCCTTTCATCGGTTCCATTATGTTGAGGGGTAAATGGAGGTGTTAGAAGATGAGAAATTCCATAGGTTGCAGATAGATTGGCAAGAATTTGATACTCACTATCATTATAGAATACATTGGTATAATTGATGTTTGAAAAAAATTTCTCAACAAGTGCTTTAAAGTTTGAAAAAAATGGAATAGACATCAGATTTATTTTTCATTGGATAAAGCAACTCATAGTTGGAGAATTGATAAACAAAAATAACATAATAACAAAACCAATTTATGGAAGTCACTAGAGTTGGCCCCATACATCAATATAAACCAGTTCTAAAGGTTTTTTTTTTTTACTTTTAAGGCTACTCCTAAAGAAAGACATCTTAATTATGACTTCTTTTGCACTCACAAGAGTTACAAAGAAAACCTATCCTAGAAAATGAAGAACATGGCAAGGAAAAGGATTTAGGAAGTCTAGAAAGAATGCGATTGAGAGGATGTCCAAGCCTTTTTAAGTCATTTTACAGTAATAGTTTTGAAAATTATCAGCATTTATAAGAAGAACGTGAAATTTGAATAAACTCAAACAATTCATAAACATCATTCTTATTCTGCCCTTGTAGAAAAGTTGCCCCGTGCTTAATTCCTTTATAAAAAAAAATGAGATGGAAAAAATTAATAGAGAAATCATTAGATTTACAAAATCTTGAAACTGATATCAAATTATTTTTAAGAGATATCACATTAAGAATATAAGATAATTCAAATAAATTGGAAATAGAAGATAAATGAGTTGAGCCAACAAGTGATATAGTCAAACATAATACATTGTCAACCATTATCTCATCTGGACAATCATAATCAATGTAAAGAGACAGATTTTACAAATCAAAAGTAACATGATGTGAAGTTGCAGAGTTTATAACCCAACTTTGATCATTTGGCTCTTTTTGAAGTGAAACTTGCAACCGCTTATTGTTTGGAAAATTAATTGGCATGAAAACATTTCTTTGCTCTATGTCAAGGATGATCACATATTTGACAAAATGAATCTTTACAGATATGATGCCCCACAATTTCAATGTTTCTAATTTGGAAATGAGCCTTGATTATGATTAATATTTCCTTGAGTTAGTGTTGAAAAATGATTCAAAATTGAGTTCACGTCTGGGCTCAAAGTCCTAGGTTTTAGGATATAGTTGGTAGTAGACGATGATTTTTAGGATTAGTGGGTAGTAGTTATTAATAATAGTTATTAAATGTGGTTGAGTGATTCCTAATATTTAGCCACTTTCCTCATTTTTTTCACTTTCCCATTATCTATTAATTGTTTGAGTTTTTTTCTCTGTTAGTAAGCCTAATTGAGTTTAATAGAAATACATATTAATTTATTTATAATTACCCAAAATTTGTTATCTCTTGTGTGTCGTGATCTAATTTTAGGAAAGCCTACCTCATTCTCCAACAAATCTTGGGTATCAGAGCCTTAAGATCCTTACCCATTTTTTGTATCCACTGAATTGTCGACGATGGCAGTAAAAAGCAGTTCAAATGTAGCCCAACCTTTCATTCTGTGTTCGATGGAAAACGTTATGACTTTTGAAACATTAAGATGAAGACACTCTTCAAATATCAAGATCTTTAGAATTTTGTAAAAATCGGATATGATGAGAATGATAACAATGAAGGACAGTTGAAAGACAACAAGAAAAAAGATTCCAAAGCCCTATTTATCATTCAGTAGGCAGTTCATAAGATACTTTTCTTCAAGATTGTAACAACCAACACTTCAAATGAAGCTTGAAAAACCTTGCAAAAAGAGTTTCAGGGCTCTTCAAAAGTTATTGCTATGAAACTCTAAACTCTCCAGCATGAGTTTGAAACTTTGATGATGATGAGTCAAGAAACGATGCAAGATTTTTTTTCTAGAGTAATTTTTATTGTTACTCAATTGAGATCTTATGGTGATAAGATTACTAACGAGATTGTTCTTTTCGTTTTACGAAGCCTAACTTCAAAGTTTGATTATATAGTTGCTGTAATAGAAGAGTCTAAGGATTTGTCTATTTTTTTCTTTGATGAACTGATGGGTTCTTTGCAAGCTCATGAAGCGAGGCTGAATATATCACAAGAGAAGACTAATGAAAAGGTATTTCAAGTGAAAGGGAAAGAAACTATAAAGGAAGTGTCAGTTGGCAAAGGACGTGGCAGAGAAGCCTTTCATGGAAGATAACATGGCAAAGGTAGAGGAAGAGGCCATTTTGATGGACAAAAGAGGCAATATGATGGTGAGCAAAAAGGGAATAAGAGCATTGTCCAATGTTACAATTACAAGAAGTTTGGGCATGTAAAGGTAAATTGCTGGAACCAAGTAAGCTATGTGAAAAAAGAAAGTAAAAAAAGTAAGTTATTCATGACTATTTACTTGCTAATGAAGTTTCAAATGATGTTTGATTTGTGGATAGTAGATGCTCGAATTATATAACCCCCAATAGATCATTGTTTAATGATCTTGATGAGTCACAAAAGTTACAAGTCAAACTTGAAGATAACAAGCAAATACAAGTTGAAGAAAAAGGTACCGTTACAGTAAAGACAAGCAATGGTAAATAAAATTACTTTTTGATGTCTTTTTTGTTCCTAATTTGGAGCATAGTTTGTTAAGTGTTGGACAACTAATGGCTAGTGGATATGCAATTGTGTTTGAAAATGATCTATGTGTGATTAAAGACAAATTTGGGCAACCTATGGTGAATGTGCATATGACAGAAAATAAGATGTTTTCACTTAAAAATTCTAACATGAAAAAGCAAGCTCTTATTGTTAGTAAGAAGGATGAATCAAAATTGTGGCATATGTGATATGGACATCTTAATATCAAAGGCTTGCAGTTACTAAGTAAAAAAGGTATGGTTCTTAGATTGCCTAAAATTGGATCTTTTAATTTATGTGAAGGGTGTATTTATAAAAAACAAGCAAGAAATCATTTCTAAGTGGACAGTCATTGAGAGCCTCTGAATGCCTTCAATTGATACATGCTGATCTATGTGGGCCTATGAGAACTACATCACTTGGTGGGAGTAAGTATTTTTCACTCTTTACTAATGATTACAGTTGAATGAGTTGGGGTTATTTTCTAACCAATAAGTCAGAGACTTTTGAGAGTTTTAAAAAATTTAAGGCTCTTATGGAAAAATAAAGTGAAGCTTTCATAAAGACTCTTCGCACTAATCAATGAGAAGAATTTTTATCTAATAACTTTAACCTTTTTTATGATAAAAATGGCATTCACAGGGAATTGATTGCACCTTATACTCCAAAAAAAAAAATGGTGTAGCTAAAAGAAAGAATCGTACTGTTGTGGAAATGGCTAGAAGCTTATTGCAAGCAAGAAGACTACCAAATCATTTTTGGGCTAAAGTTATGGCAATTGCTGTTTACTTGCTAAACTTTCTCCTACAAAAACAATCCCTAACTCGACACCTTATGAAGCTTGAAGAGGTACAAAGCTGACGGTAAGCCACTTGAGGATTTTTTGTTATGTTGCTTATGCTTTAGTTAATTCTCAAGCTCGTCATAAGCTTGAGAAAAAATCTGAAAAATGCATTTTTGTGGGATATTGCACTCAATCCAAAGTATATCGTCTATATAATCCTCTTAGTGGCAAGGTGATTATTAGCATAAATGTGATTTTTTATGAAGATACAAGCTGGGAGTGGAATGACAAAAATGAGACTACTCAAGTTATGATTCCAAGTGAAAGTGAGAATCCAGGTGAGAATACAACAAATGAAGATGTCGAATCAACTCCCACAAACTCTTCAGGCAGTTCTTATTCATCAATTTCCTCATCTCACTCTTTACCTCTAACCTCACGACACAGCAGTTCACCTTTCTTGAAAAGAATTATCATATGAAACACCTTCAAAAAAGTTTAGATCCTTAAAAGAGATTTATGAAACTTGTCAATTTGCTTTCCTTGTTTCAGATCTGACAAGTTTTGAAGAAGCAACAAACCAAGAAAAATGGTAGAATGCAATGTAAAAAAAGATGATGGCAATCCAAAAGAATGAAATGTGAGAAATGGTAGATTTATCGAAAGACAAGAATGCAATTGGCCTTAAGTGGGTGTTCAAAACTAAATACCATGCTAATGGAACCATACAAAAGCATAAAGCCCAGTTGGTGGCGAAAGGATACTCGCAGCAACAAGGTATTGATTTCGAAAAAAAATTTTCTCCAGTTGCTCGATTTGAAATGGTGAGAATTATTTTAACCTTGGCTGTACAATTTCATTGGCATGTTTATCAATTTGATGTCAAGTTTGCTTTTTTAAATGAAAACTTAAAAGAAAAGGTGTATGTCAATCAACCTCAAGGGTTTGTAATCAAAGGCAAAGAGACAAAGGTGTATAAGCTAAAGAAGGCACTTTACGACTGAAACAAGCACCACGAGCATGGTATAGTAAGATTGATGGCTATTTTTGTCATAATGACTTTAAAAAAAGTGAAAATAAGCCTACTCTTTATGTGAAGAAGAAAAAAAAAAAGACGATCTTATAATTGTTTGCCTTTATGTTGATGATATTATTTATACGAGCTCATGTGATTCTCTTGTTGCTGAATTTAAAGCTAACATGATGAAAGAATTTGAAATGTTAGACATGGGTCTGTTGTATTATTTTTTGGGGCTTGAGGTGAAGCAAGACGAAGATGTAATTTTTATTTCACAAAGAAAGTATGCAATGGATCCACTTAAAAGATTTAATTTGCTCAATTGCAATCCAAATGCCTCACCCATAAATATGAATGAGAAGTTACAACTTGAAGATGGTTCAGAAAAGGCTGATGTAAAGATTTTTAGAAGCTTAGTAGGAGGTTTTAATTTATTTGACCCATACTAGACCAAATATTTTATTTTCTATTGGTATAATATCTAGGTTTATGCAAAGTCTCACAAAACATCATCTTGGAGCAACAAAAAGAGTCTTATGTTATATTATTGGAACTAGTGATTTTGGGATTTGGTATTGGCAAATTACAAACTTCAGGTTATATGGATTCACAGATAGTGGTTGGACAAGTTCATTGGATGATAGAAAGAGTACTTTGGCAAGTGTTTTCACTCTTAAATTAGGTGCCATACATGGAGTTCAAAGAAACAAGCTATAACAACTTTATCATCTTTAGAAGCTAAGTATGTAGCAGCAACTTCAACAATTTGGATTAGAAGACTTCTCGTAGATCTTTGTCAGGTTCAAGATGAAGCAATTAAACTTTTTTGTGACAACAAGTCAACATTTGCTATAACAAAGAATCCAACATTTCATGGGAGAACAAAGCACATCGACATTCGCTTTCATTTTATTCGTGACTTAGTTGCAGATGGTGTAATCAAAATGGAGCATTATGGAATAGACGAACAGCTAGCAAATCTTTTCATCAAAGCACTTTTAAGAGAGAAATTTTTCTACTTCAGATTACATATTGGAGTATGTGATTTTGAATCAAGGAGGAGTGTTGAAAAATTATTCAAATTTGAGTTCATGTCTAGGCTTAAAGTCTTAGGTTTTAGGATATAGTTGGCAATAGATGATAGTTTTAGGATTAGTGGGTAGTAGTTGTTGGTAGTAGTTATTAAACGTGGTTAAGTGATTCCTAATATTCAGCCGCTTTCTCCACTTTCCCCACTTTCCCATTATCTGTTAACTGTTTGAGTTTTTTTCGCTATTAGTAAGCTTATAAAAAGGTTGATTGAGTTTAATAGAAATGTAGAATAATTTATTTACAATTATCCAAAATTTGTTATTTCTTGTGTGTCGTGATTTAATTTTAAGAAAGCCTACCTCCTTCCCCAATAGTTAGATATGATCCATGATTATTGTAAGATTGAAAATTACCATTAAAACGGGAAAAGCAAGGATGAAAGTCGCATTTTCTAGGAGTCATTTGACTGGGAGTTTTTATATTATAGTGAGCAATCATCTTTAGAAGTGGTTGCCTAAGCAATGAGAGACAAAACTAAGTCTAACATTGAAGTTACAATGGTATTTACGAGTAGTTGATTTGGCTACGTCATAAAATGTAAGTTGGATTTTCAATCTGTTGATTTATTTATTTATGATAGTTTAGGTATGTATTTCTTTTAAACCATCAAAAAATCATATCTAAGAAGAAGGTATTAAAATGAACACTTCATTATGGATAATTGAGTGCAGTGAATTTAATAAGAAGTTGAGCTTTTGCATTAATGCAAATAAGGTCAGTATTAGAATTTTGATTCATAATATGAATAGTTAGTTGAAGAATGAAATTATTGGATAATAGATTGGCCATGAGAAAGAAAATGTCTAGAGGTTGTTAAGCAATGAAAGATCTGATACCATATAACAGTACATAAACGAAATGGGCTCAAAAGATGGTTTTATTGATATGATTTGTATTAAAATATATAGACAGGATATAAGTTAAGATAAGTTACAAAGTTTACAATTGTTGAACATATAAATAAGATTTATATGATCTAAATTTATAACCAAATCTTAGATTAGATTAGGCTAATTAATGATGATTATTTGTTATCCTCTACATCCTCCACTTCGCCCAAATACAAAGACCAATCATATAATTTGATTTTTTTTTCTTTTCATTTATGTATTTGGTAAAACAATAAAAAAAAATAATATTATCTTTATAAATTTAAACAATTATGGACAATGTGTCAAATATGCAACATTTGACTCATATGTTTTCATTTTTTCATCTTATCAAATCAACTCGAAATTATGTAATTTTTATAAATAAGAGTAAAAATTGTCATTTTTTCAATTTTCTTATTGAACACATTCGATATACATTTTTTTCACTTTTCATATTCCATTATTCATCTTTCCACCTTTTCAATTCATAGAAACCAAAGACACTTAAAAACCCTAAATATATGATTTACTATTTTTACCTTTGTTTTTCCCATTTTTTCCCCTCACGAGAGCATATGGCTCTGGGTATGGCGTATGAGAATGATGTGATAAAAGCGTAGAGTGGGGTTCACCTTCGGAGTTCTGAGCCCCACTCTGACAAACGGCTAGCTGAGTTCTAAGTTCACATGCCAATTCTCTCCAATTTCTCACTCAAATTCCAAAATCACGATAAATTGAAGAGCTCAGCGGAGCTGCCCCGCGTGGCATGGAGGAGCTAACCTATGCATGCACGTGGCCCACATTCAAAAGGACCTGGGGGCCCACTTCTAGAAAGGATCAGGACCATTTGTTAACTAGACTTTTTTGGTCAAAATTGGCATGTTGAATCTGATGATGAAAGTTTTCTGTTTCTAAGGAATGAAGGATGAAAAAGAGAAGAAGCAGAAAGTGAGCATATTCATAAACATGTCTCCTTAACGGTTGATGAGAAATGTGGAGACAATCATGACTCTGCCCAATTCTGACTCTTTTTCTTCAGTTCTTCGCCCTCTAAAAAAATCCCCCGCCCCCCACCCCCACCCCACCTGCAACTTGCATTAACAAAATGCAATGACATTTATAGACAAAATAGTTTAAATATAATACAATAATATATATAAATATATATAAAAATAAAATAAAAAATAATATAATTTAAATTTTTAATAATTATTATATATATTTAATAAATTAAAAAATATATTTTTTATTTTTTATATATGAGTTTAATAAATTAAAATATATATATTTTATATTTTTATATCAACATAAATTATAATATATAATTTTTATATAAAATATAATATAAATATATAAATTTTAATATTTTATATAATATAAATAATATGAATATGCAAATCGTAAAGTTTAAACATTTAACACTTTCACATGTTATTTTTTTGGATAACAAATTGCAGTACAAGTTTATTTGAGTTATTTTTTTGGATAACAAATTGCAGTACAAGTTTATTTGAGTTGTAATAACATTAATGTTTTGTAAAAAAGTTATAATATAAGAATTAAAAAAAAAAAGTGTTATATATGTTAAAATATAAATTTTAAATTTTAAAAAATAAAAATTATATATTTTAAATTTTAAATAATAAATTTACTGAATATTATTTTTTTAAAATAATTATTTTCATCAATTGAAATAAATTTTAAATTTTTTATAATACTGTTTTTAGTAACAATTTGATTGGCTCTCTCTCTCTCTCTCTATATATATATATATATATTATATAAAAGATAGTTAATCGAATATTCTTCTAGGGTCATTCTCAATAATTAGACATTAAATTGAATTAAATATCACATGCATGTAAATAAAATTTTACGATTTTAAAAGCAAAAGAGAAATGAAATTGAAAAATCAAAATCAAAAGTTTAAAGCAATATTCTTGTTTTTTTTATGTCACTATATTTATGTTTGGAATTGGATGTTTCATGTTGGAAAAAACAGATACTGTTATAATACATAAGAGACTAAGCATTTGGCTAATCTATGTTTCTTTTACAAAACCCCATTAAAGAGAAGCTTATGCAACCAAAGTTTCCCTGGAAAAAATCATGATAAATAGATTGGAGATATATTGGAATAAAAATATATATAGTATGTATAGGAGTATAGTATTTCTCACCAACTTTGACCTTTACCAATATTATTTTCCTACTTACTCTAATTAAGTAATTCATCTATCTTCCCAAGGTCTTCAAAGCTGTAAACTTTTACCATTCTTAAACACGTTTGTTGTTCTGTCTATCTCAGTTCACACACATTCTCCTTCTCTCCTTTTCTCTCTTTCTTTTGAGTCTCCATTGGTATCTGTTTTCAAGCTTTCTCCTTCATTTCTTGGTTTTTCCTGGTAACCAAAAAGGTAAGGCCTTTGAACCCCAAGCTTTGCATTTTAATATTTTCTCTCCAACGGTCATATATTTTCACTTTTTCTATGGAGATGTTTTCTTTGGTTTTGGTGGTTCTAGCTCTCTTGAGCTCTAATGGTGCAGTGACTTGTTTGAATAATGAAGGGTATGCACTTTTGTCGCTTAAGCAGTCCATTTATGAGGACCCTGAAGGGTCTTTAAGTAACTGGAACTCTTCCGATGACAACCCTTGTTCATGGAATGGGGTTACATGCAAGGAACAAAGAGTTGTTTCTGTTACCATTCCAAAGAAAAAACTCTATGGGTTTCTTCCTTCTGCTTTAGGCTCTTTATCTGATCTTCGCCATGTAAATTTGAGGAACAATAAATTCTTTGGGGTTTTGCCTGTTGAGCTTCTTGAAGTTCAGGGGTTACAGAGTTTGGTTCTTTATGGGAATTCCTTATCTGGGTCATTGCCAAAAGAAATAGGGAATCTTAAATATCTTCAAACATTAGATTTATCTGAAAACTTCTTTAATGGGTCATTGACCTCATCAATTGTTCAATGCAAGAGACTAAGGACCCTTGATCTGAGCCAAAACAATTTCACTGGTTCTCTACCAGATGGATTTGGGACTGGCTTGGTTTCTCTTGAAAAACTTGATCTTTCATTCAATAAGTTCAATGGTACAATTCCTAGCGATTTTGGACATCTGTCTAGTTTGCAAGGAACTGTTGATTTGTCTCACAATTTCTTCACCGGTTCAATCCCAGCTAGCCTTGGAAATCTTCCCGAGAAGGTTTATATTGATCTTACTTATAACAATTTGAGTGGGCCAATACCCCAAAATGGTGCTCTAATGAACAGAGGACCAACAGCATTTATTGGGAATCCTGGGCTTTGTGGCCCCCCATTGAAGGACCCTTGTTCTTCAGATACTACAGGTGCGAGTTCACCTTCTTCATATCCGTTTCTGCCAAATAATAACCCGCCTGCGAATTCAGATGACAATGAAGGTAAAAATCAGAGAGGGAGAGGACTTAGTAAGGGAGCTGTTATTGCTATAATAGTGAGTGACATAATTGGAATATGCCTTGTTGGGTTCCTATTCTCCTATTGTTATTCATGGGCCTGCTTATGTAGTGAGGATAAAGATAACCATGGTTATGGTTATGAGAAGGGAGGGAAGGGAAAGGAGGAGTGTTTTTGCTTCAGGAAAGATGAGTCGGAGACTTTATCAGAAAATGTAGAGCAGTATGATCTCGTGCCACTGGATACACAGGTGGCATTCAATTTGGATGAGCTGCTTAAAGCTTCTGCTTTTGTTCTGGGTAAGAGTGGAATTGGTATCATGTATAAAGTTGTGTTCGAAGATGGGCTTACCTTAGCTGTGAGAAGATTGGGTGAAGGGGGCTCTCAGAGGTTTAAGGAATTCCAGACAGAAGTAGAAGCAATTGGAAAGCTGAAGCATCCTAACATTGTTAGTCTCAGAGCCTATTATTGGTCTGTTGATGAGAAGCTTCTCATATATGATTACTTATCTAATGGAAGCCTTGCCACTGCATTGCATGGTATGTTTCACCTAACCTTCTTCCACAATATAATTTTCTTTCTATTTCCTTCTATTGGAACAGCAGTTAATATAACTTTTTGGCATTGCTCTCTTTTGTACTAATTACCCATTTTCTTATCCTTATCAGGGAAGGCAGCAATGGTATCGTTCACACCATTATCGTGGTCTGTACGACTAAAAATCATTAAGGGTATAGCCAAAGGCTTGGTTTATCTGCACGAGTTCAGCCCAAAAAAATATGTTCACGGAGATTTAAAGCCAAGTAATATATTACTTGACCAGAACATGGAACCACACATATCTGATTTTGGACTTGGAAGACTTGCTAATATTGCTGGAGGGTCCCCAACCATGCAATCTAACCGAATGCCTTCAGATAAACCCCAGGAGAAACTACAAAAGAGTGCTTCTTCAGAAGCTACTGCCGTTTATTCCTCCACAAGCTTGGGATCTTATTACCAGGCTCCTGAAGCTCTGAAAGTGGTAAAACCATCACAGAAGTGGGATGTCTACTCATTTGGGGTAATCTTGCTAGAAATGATCACAGGGAGAATAGGTACCTCAGAAATGGATCTTGTTCATTGGATTCAACTATGCATTGAAGAGAAAAAGCCACTTTTGGATGTTTTAGATCCATATTTAGCTCCAGATGTAGATAAAGAGGAGGAGGTAATTGCAGTTCTAAAGATCACAATGGCTTGTGTGCATAGCAGCCCTGAACGAAGACCTATCATGAGGCATGTCTCTGATGCTTTGGAAAAGTTGATCGCATCAACTGATCAATAAATCAATTAAAACCAAGAATCTGTGTGACTCAAGGGATACTTGGAAGTTCTTTTCATCAAAATGAGGATGGTTTCAAAATTATGGTTAGTTCCAACTTAACTGTACTCCCATAACAATTGTGGCAGTGGAGTGAAACGATGTAATAGTGCTAGAGGCAAAATGTTCATGTCTTCATTTCTGTAGGATTCCTTTCTTTGTCACAAGAGCTAGGTGATGGTGGGTGTGCTATAAGAGCTGCTGTGAATTTTTAAGTGCGTTGTAATTTTGCATAATTTGGCTGTTAGTTTATTCTGTATGTGAAAGGGTGTTTTATTCTTGCTCCGATAGCAGACCTTTTATCCCTAGTTTTTCTTGGTCGATAAAGCTAGTCATTTTATTTGTTTCTTTTCTATTTTCCCAGGAATATGACTATTGAAGGAAAATTTTATATTTTCTTTAATCCCTATGCTTGAATTAAGAAGTATACTTATATTTTCCAATCAGTCTCGTGACATCTTTGTCACGGCTCAACTTATTCTCTTTTAGAGTGTTTGTCGTGGCCAAATGATGGTGGACTTCAATGACTTAAGATTGATTTTAATATCACTTGTGGTGATTGTTATTCTTTTATTGTAAATTTAACTTATTAGGGTATGCTATGTCAATGTTCATATATTTGACAACCTTTTTTTTTTTTTCTTTTATCTTATATGAGATTAAAGCACTAAACGTGACACACATGGGATAACTAGTCAAGTGGCCTGCACGCAAACACACCCAGCCATGGTATTAAATGAAAAACAACAAATGGACATATATGGAATAGCGTTTTTGTTTTTGGTTTTGGTTTCGTCTTCGGTTTCAATTCCAATAATAAAATACCATTTTGGTTTAGTTTTCAATTCTCAAAATAAAAAAATATACATTCTAATTCAATCCAATTGTTTTATTTTATTTTTACATAAAATAAAAATGTTTTGTTATTAAAATTTTTTATTAAACCACAGCTCTTTACCAATAGAATTTATTGATCCCAATATTATTTTTGAGATTAATTCTAAATGATTATAAATTAGAATAAAATAATTTAAAAAATTACATGATTAAAATAAAGGAATTTTTTTTTTTACTTTTTAGATAAACGAATTATTAATAAAAGATAATATCAAGAAGTGGAACATTGTTTTTTTTTTACATTAAAAAACATATGATAAATTTTATTAAATATATTATGATTTCAAATAATTAAAAAATATGAAAAAAGATATATAAATTATCGATAAATTATTATTTTTAGTTGAAAAAATTCAAATTCAAATCATTATTGACCAAAATATATATATTTTTTTCATTATGATACGAACTCAAGTAATTTATATTTTTTTAAATAAAAAAAAAGTCTAATTCCTGGTGGTACTCCTGCTTCTTTCACTTTCTGATTAAACTAAACAAAAAAAACATTTTTCAAATGCTAAAAAAAATTAGCTGACATCACAACAAAGTGAACAATATTTTTTTTAATATTAACTAAATACAAATATCCTTTTTTATCTCAAATTGTTTGCTTGGATGGTATTAATTCTTACGAAATTTTTAAAAATTTTAATTTTAATATATTTAATATTAAATTTTAATTTTAATAATTTTTAATATCAAAAAATTAAAAAATCATAAGAAATAATTTTAAAATATAAAAAATAAAAATTTTATAAATTAAAAATATAATTATGAAATATTCTATAAAAAAAAAAAGATGAAAAGAATATTAATTTAATAATTCTTGATCTTTAACAAAACGCGAGTCGTTTTCTAATACGTGGTCATCTAGAGTTGTTATTAACGATGGTGGTGATTTTATTTTTCACGTGATGCTGTGATTTGACGCATCAAACTTTTTCTCGGCCCAACATTCTAAATGAAAGATGATATATCTTTTCTTTCATCAAAAAAATGAAAGTTTGATATCATCCTTCGTAACCAACTTCTCCCCATTTTGTCTAATTCTAAATCTCCTTTATTCCCAATTCCTATTTTACAAAATGCAAGGAGTGACCAATAAATAATTAAATTAATTAGTTAAATTTTATTTTTTTATAAAAAAATTTTAAATTTAAATTTTATCGATAATTATTTATTAAGATAATTTTGAATATAATTTATAATTATTTATTTTAAATTATTATATAAGATATATTTTATTTTAATCTAAAAAAATAAATAATTTATTTATCTTTAAATTTTTCTTATAAAAAAAAATTATAAAAAGTAGATTCTGTCATTAGTGTTTCCCAACTGTATGTCTCATGTCAAAGTGGAGTGCTGTTAGAAACAAATGGTAATGGTTGCATTTTTTTCAATCACGTTGTCACGCTAACGAAGGGAGTTAAAACTAAAATCTCAGACAAGACTCTTAGCTGTCTTTTGGAATTAGTCTATTTTCTTGACTTTAACCATAGCTTTGTCGGAATGTATTGGGTCTAAATTCAGTCCATCCAGCCTGCGAGGCTACGGCTTACTTAGCATCATCATTCAACGCTAAAGACAGGGTTGATTGCGTAATTATAGGCTTTTATTAATTAGACAGACTGTGTGCCTCTCATTGGCAGATTTATTTATTTATTTTTATTTGAGCAAGGCAGGCAGGTTCTGACACATGTATTTATCAAAAAAGTTGTTTGGCATATTCGATGCTATGTCATCAAAAATATTTGTAAAGGATAATATTTTGAATAATTTTAAATTATAATAAAATATTTAAATATAATATATAATTTTAAAAATATTTATTATTTGAATTATAATATGATATTTGAATTTTTTTTTTTTTTCATTTAAATTTCACACGTTAGACCATATCATTGTTAAAAGACTAGTAATTTGAGTAAATGCAAATCATTGGATTAGTCGGATACCGCGAGCATTGATAGATTTCCAAAGGCATAATGAGAAAATAAGCTCTTAAACTATACAAAATATTTAAACAAACCCCTATTTTTTTCATTTAAGTTATTATGTCCTCGTACTATTATTTATTTATTTATTTTTATCATTGAAGTCTGCGTGGCTAACGACTGCTAAATAGCTTACTAAGCATATATGCCGACATTATTAAATTCAAGGCATATCAACAAGCTGGAGTTGTTGGCAACTGATCATCCCTTTATGATTTTGGAATGGTGGGAATTTAAAGAACCTATTTTCACATTTTTTGGGGGGTAAATTGACTGATACCTGCTAATGAAACTTTATCTACCATGGTAAATGAGAGTTGGGATTTTAAATTTGGATTTCAACGGTTGAATTTTGAAGAAATTGGTAGGTGGTGTTGGTCATGTCGTCGGGCTGGGAGGCTGAGACTTAATATCCCCCTCATCATATCGGTAAGTATACTTCCTTTGGTGTTTCTGGCTACAATCTGGTTGATGTGAACGAGGTTTGTGGTATGTCCATGGGCGCCAAGATTGACCAACACCAACGTTGTCACTTGTCCCCTTGATTAAAGGTTAACCAGAAGAAGATCAACAATGTTATCACTAACTAATAAAGCCATGCCGTTTTAAGTGTAAAACTAATTAACTAATTGTTGCTTGTTGGAGGGAAGGAAAATAGAAAGATTCAGAAGAAAAAAAAAAGTTGAGAAGAGAAAAAAAAATATAGAGAAAAAAGAAATTTTTGTTCTTTGATATCCATTACTTAAATTTTGATCCTGTATAGATGAACAGTATATGATCAAAACCCAACCCACATGTCACCTTTTTTTTTGCTTTTTTATTCTTATTTTTTGTCAATTTTTTAAAAAATATTTGATAAATAATTTTTATAATTTTTATTTTTTTTAAATGGGACTCATTTTACGCCAAACTTATTTTTATTTTTTTTCTTTTTATTTTTTTTAATATTTTAAATTTATTTTTATTAGATCTATTTGATATTTAAGATATGCCATACGTTTACTTTTTTTATAATTTATTATATTTTATAAATATTTTCTTAGATTTAAAATTATTTTATTTTATCGATATCGATGATATAACATGTGCCAAGTTATTTTCTTACTTTTAATTTCTTTTTTTCTTTTTTATCATTTTTTCTATTTATTCTTTTGCTTTTTTTAAATATTTATTTATTTTTATAATATTTTATCTTGGGATGAGTCGAGTGGGTAGTTTGTCATTTTATTTTTAAATAATATATCTTGAGACGGATTTTGTTTTAAATAAAAAATAACTTGAGTCAGAGGCATATTTTGGATGATTTGGCTTAAGCTATTTCAATGCATATATAAAAATTTATATTTTATTTTTATTTAATTTTATACATATACATATATATATATATGCATTATATTAATAAAATTATTTTTTAACTTAATAAATTAATATTTTATGCTCAATATGGGGTATCAATATAACACTCTCTATGAACTTTTTTTTCTCATCTTTAATTTTTTTCTTTTTAATTTTTTTAATTTTTATATTTTTATCTGATAAATTTATTAAAAAAATGAGATCAATTAAGGTACACATGTCATTGATCATTTTTTTTATCTTTCGTCTTTTTTTAATTAAATTAATTTTATAAGAAATATACGATAAATAAAAATAGTAAAATAAAAAATTTTACCCACAGCAATGTACAGGTTTTTTTAATACTAATAACTATAATTAAAAGTAAAACCCATTTAAAATTACATTAATACCCTTTGAATTGTTTCATAAGTCATTGGCATGTGGCATTTTATGTCATCCATTCAAAAAAATACAAAAATACCTTCTATATCTATTTAATTACATTACTAAAATTACTATAGTGCCCCTCCTACTATAAATAACCAAAATCACTATATTGTCACTCCTATCATAATTATGAACATACTCTTTCTATCATAATAGTCTAAAATGACTATAATGCTGCTTTTACCATAATTATAAAAATAACTATAAGATTATAATTAGCCAAAATTATTACAATCTTTTTGTCATAATTATGAAAATGCCTTTTTAATTACTTCATAATTACATATTAAATTTTAATATGTATATAATAATATGAAAATAATTGTTGGCAATTGAATGATATGTGTCCAAATTAATTGTAATGCCTTTTTTTTCTATAATCAACTAAAATTACTATAATACTTCTCCTATCATAATTACTGAAATATCCCATTTACCATAATTAGCTAAAATTATTATAATACTCCTCTAATCATAATTATGAAAAATGCCTTCCTACTATCATTAGTAAAAATTACTATACTGCCATTCTTACTATATTAAAAGTATTAGTTTTTTTCCTTAAAAAAATTAAGTTGAATGGGTGATAATATTAATAGGCATTAATTTCATTGGTAAATGAGTTTGAATTTGATAACTGATCAATATTTATAATACGTAAATATTATATTAATAGGTTAAATTGTTATGTATGTATTATTGGGTTTGGATTTAATCTATATAATTTTTTTAAAGTAATCTCTCTTATTTAAAGTAGAAGCTAACATCAGTTCAATTGTAATTGACTAACACAATTAGAGTATCAATTTTTTATTTTTTTCGAAAGATTATATTTCTTAATAATTAAAAATAAAAATCCAACAAAATACTAAAAAATATTTAATTTTTTTATTTATTATTAAATTAAAAAGTTAATATTTTTTCAAAAAAAAATTGCAACCCGAGTGTAGCTTGGTAGTTTTCCTAGTTTATATGAAAAATGAAAAAAAGAAAGAAAGAAAGAGATAAGAAGCAAAATTATACATAAAACATTTAATTTAAGTAAACAAAATATTTTCTCTCTGTTTGAAAAAGACTAGTTTTTTTCTTTATATAAAAGAAATCGTAACCTTGGAATAAAAGAAGTGAAGTATAATTCAAAATCTCAAGATTCACATGTAAATATTAGAATACTAATCAATTAATTTGCGTACTTGTTTGAATAGTTATGACTGATAAGCGAAAGCAACATCAATCCTAAAGACACTAGGTTTTATTTTTCACTCTTTTTTTACTAGTGGCTCCAATAGATAGATATCATTAATTAGAAGTAAAAAGTGTATACACCTAATTTTGTCTGAAATAGTCTAACATCATAAAATTGGACCTATTTTATGAAACACTGAAGTGGGTACCAAAATTGGTGGTTTAAAGTGATTGATTTTTTGGCTTGAAACAAAATGACTTGAAACCAAAAAATAATGCCCAAAATCAATAAAAAAAAGGAAAGGCCCAGTGATGGGTTTAATTCATCTCCTAATCATGATCCATAAGTAACCTATTCTAAAGGGCCCACTTAGAAGTTCCAAATAGGCCCAATTACCAGAAAAAGATGAGCTCAAATTGGTTATTAAGAAATGACCCAACCAAACCTAAGTGAAAAACCCATTTGGATTTGTTTAAAAGGCTTTATGCATGAGATGTTTATATGGGACTTTGTCTGGGATAAAAGAGAGGAGATAAGATCACGTGAGGGCTATGAAAAGTTAAAATGGCAAAACAAAAAAGTGTAACAATGAAAGGAACAACCGAAATACCACTTTAGTATTACATAAAAAAACAAAGTAGACAGTCTCGACATGTAACAAGTTGAAGACCAAACCACCAACAACTTTTATGAGACAAAATAGAGGGTCAGTGGCCAATAGAGGAGTAGAAAAAAAAAGACAAAAGGAAAAACTTAGGTAGCAAGAAGTAAGGGGCATAAAAGGAGTTGACTAATGAGAGATTGAGGGGCATATTCTATTTGAAAAAAAAAACCTGAAGAAGGGAAGAGATTCATGTAACCAAAAAAAAGACAAGCAAAGAGAAAGGAATCAGGAAACTATCAACAAGAATGAAAGGAAAGACTGAGGAAGAACCATAAGTGAAAAAGGTAGTATTTTTGTTTACCTTGAATACTATTGTATGCCAAAATTTTTTTTTAAAAAAAATGAAATCACTATTAGGTTCCCTTGTATAAAGTTATTTATTTCTCATGAAAATTTATTAAAAAAATTTAAGTTGCCATTTTCCTATCGATCTTACCCTTGTGTGACCACAATACCAACTCGTAAACAATGAAAGTAAGCTCCTTTCATTTTTTCTTAGAACCTAAACTTCCATAAAAGCATCTTACTTTATTTTAATATTTTTGTTACAAAAAATGATAAATAAAAAAAAATTGTTTCATTTTTTTCCTTTTGTGTTCAGTTTGCATTTGAGAATGCCAAAAAAAAAAAAAATGGTTTCTAGACTCAAAATCTGGTGTGTTTCCTTCCATGTGCGGTTTGCATCGGTTAGTGCTAAAAGAGAATGGTTCCTAGACTTTAAAATCTTATTTTTCTTCCTTCTATAAAGTGCTAAAAACCTTACTCTTTTTAGGCACCTTCTTTGCTTCTTTTTACAAAACGTGAAAAACCATGAACTTTGAATCTTAATACCCAACCTTTCTAAAGAAAACTAGACCTCTCTTGCTTTCTTTTTATGAAATGTAAAAAGCTATGGGTCTTTTTAAAGGCATATTATTAAGAAAAAAGGGTTCATGGGCATTGGATTTTAAACTTTCAGGTTTTATTTTAAAAAAAAACAACAAAACAAAAAAAAAAAAGGTGTTTGGGAAGCTCTAAAATCAACCTTGAATGAAAGTCCAACTTTTATTTTCTTTCATTTTCCTGTATGTGCTTGATTCACAAAGTTTGTTCATAGGGTATGGGAAGGAAAGCTTAAAACTTTTCATGCTTATCTCTTTTGCATATGGTTGTTCATGAAAAAATTTTAAATCAGCCTATAATTCCAAGGCCCCACTGTGAAAATCATATGAAAGGTGGGAGCCATACTGCTACAATAAGCAAAAAAAGAGCCTTCATAGTTAACCCTATAAATCATGGGGCATATGGCTTTCGTTTAACTCCTTTTTGCTTGCAAAAGGATACCTCCATTCAAACCTCTTCATTGTTTGGGAAAATGGTTTAGGATTCAATCTTCTGGGTTTTCCATTCCTTTATAAGAATCACCCTTGTCGTTTCATCCTTTATCAGTTATTCCCATAGAACTTCTTTCTCTTTTTCGATAGACATTGCATTAGTTTAGTTTTTTATGTGAATGTTCATGAAAGTATAATTCATGCTGGTAATCTTCAAGGGCCTGTACGATTGCTAAACAAGTAAAATAAAGGTAGGCTTTAGAGGATTCAAGGTCAAAACCTAAAGAAAAGGAATAAAAAATACTTTTATTGCTTGCTTGGCATCTATCCAACCTTTTGTTTAGGGATGTCTTAACTTGTTTTCCTTGTCTTGGTTCGATTTTTGCACCCTTTTGTATGAATCTTCTTTGTTCTACTAGGCTTGTAAAAGTCTATAGGTAGCTTTATGATGTGAATATATATCAAAATGGCATTTACATAATGAGAAAGTCATCAAAGTTGATGTGCTTGTCGGAAGATTGATGGTGAGGTTTTGAAATTGTATATTTATTTCATCATTTTAATCCTTTTTTACAAGATGAAGATTTTTTTTATATGCATTTCTTCTTTTATTTGAATGTGGATTATCTTTGTTGTTATGGTTGGTTATCATAATAATTGCATTATAATTATATTATGGAATCAACATGTTGTTCATTTCATTTTTATAACTGTTTTGTTGAACTTATATTTTTATATAAAAATAAAAAATGAATGTATAAATATATAAATATATATTTATAAATAAATAAATATTTAATAATACTAAATTGAATGAAAATTTTCAATGGTGAGATTTTAAAGAAATCCGATTAGTGATTTTTTAAAATCCCTAAGTAAAAATATTTTTTAAAAAAATACTACCAAAGTAATTAAGTATTTAGGAAATACAAAAGATTTTCATTCATTTAGTTTCCTAAAATTATGTTAGACGTTGATAAAATAATATATTGTGATTATTGTGATGAAATTAACATAATAATACATGAATATTAATACATGAATATTGTGATTAATTAATTTTGCCCTTCAAATAATTTAGTTCATTAAAAAAAAATAATAATAATTAAAAAATTTAGAATTAGAATGAAATTAAACGAGAAAGGAAAAAAAGTAAATAAAATCTCTGATGATAGGATTCTAAAAAAGTCCGAGTAGAGATTTTTAAGAGATTCCTAAGTGAGAAAACTCTTCTAAAATTTCATCAAAGTATTAGGGTATCGAGAAAAATTTTTAATAAAAGATTTTGTTCACTTTGTTCCTTTCAAAAATTGTCAGTGGTAATTGTGAAATAATTAAAGAAGATTAAAACACAATTAAAATAAGTAACGAAAAGTATAATATAAACAAAATAAATTTTGTATATATTTTTATGTGCATATTCTAGTTTATTGTTTGCATTACATAATCCTAAAAGTAATGAGAATTTCGATGATGGGATTTCGACAAGTTTGAATAATGATTCATGAGAATTTCTTAGGTAAGAAAAATCTTCTAAAAATTACCAAAGTATTGGAATATTTAGAAATTTCTTTTCAAGATGAAAAAACCTTCATGTTATCATTATTTTCTTGAATTTGAGAAGTTTTTTATATAAAAATATGCTTTTTCTTTAATAAATTTAAAGATAAGTTTTATTATTACATGTTTTCTTTTAAGCAAATGAAAATTCTTCAAAAATGAAATCCAAAAGAAATTCAAGTAGTGATTCTTTAGGAATCTCTAGGTAAAAAACTTTATCTAAAATGTCACCAATATATTGGAGCATTTAGATTAATTTTCGATAAAGATCTCTTATTTTTTAAATGGCATAAAATGATATTTTTTAGAAAATATTATCTAATTTTAAACTATAGATATTATACTTTACGACTTTTTAATATAAATATTGGAAGTAAATATGAACCACTGAGGATAGGATTTTTAAGAATTTAGAGTAGTGATTCTTAAAAATTCTTTAGGTGATATGGGTCCTTTTAATATTGTCAAAGTATTGGAATATTTTTAGGAAATTTTCAATATGAAAGGTTCTTATTTATTTTTCAAGCATACTAAAAAGAAAAAAAAATATGTTTTTAAAAAAATTAAGGAAATTAAAATTTAAATACCATAATTAAGATCATTTTAGTCATAATTAAAGGATAACACATAATTAATTGATATTATTTTAAACGTACGACATAGGAGTGTTAATCCTTCTCCACGCGTAACTGACTTCCAAACGTAAATTGTTTTGTAGACACAAAATTATCTTTTTTGATAAAGTTTTAATTAATTTTAAAACTTTTATTAAAAGGATAAGTTTTAACAGGTGGCCAATCGCACCTAGCCAAGAAAGATTGGTGGCAACTCTATCTTTTATTTTCAAATTCATCTAGTGGCTTCAATCCCATTAAGATAGCTTGACGACTCCACTAGGAACCTTTTTTTAGAGAGTCAGCCAAAAATTAATAATGTGTTATCTTTAATTTTGTTTTAATAGTCTTAATTGGTATTTAACTTCAATTTTTCCTAATAATAATAATAATAATAATAAAAGGAAAACAAAAAGTTGCATTTCATTTTACCCATGTCATATATTTACTATTTGCTCTTTCATTTTATGCTTTGTATGTATTATTATTGTTTACCTAGAATAAGGATTATATTACATTGTTCCCTTATTCACACACGTCACATTCATATCATTGCATGAGCTCTATACCCAGGCTCCAACCCTTTTAAGAGAGAGTAAAGTACGTATACTCTCGTAAGGTGATAATCTCCATAATGGTAAGCGAAATACTCCCACTCAAATTGAACCCTTTATGTTTATAACCTATAATCAGTGAGGATAGGTGTGCCTTACTAGTCTAGAGTGGACACCAATGAGGAATAGTTTGGGGACCCTTTGGATGAAAATCAATTTGAACCAAGCATATAGTAAACCATAAGAGCTAACCCGAGATAAAGCCATATCCACCTTTTTGTAGACCATTTCCATGAATTAGAATAAAAAAGGAAACATTTGTATTATAGTACTTTTTTTAAGAAAATCATAAATGTAGACATTCTTATTTGTTTTTTTTTAAAAAAAAAAAATACAGTAAAATCTTTGTCTCATTTCCTTTTCTAAGAAAAAAAAGCTTTTTTTTATTTTTCAAGCTTTTATTACTAGATTTTTTTATTTTCTTTCATATACTAACTTCTAGTTTTTTTTTTTCTTTTGTATTTCTTCTACATAAATTACATTAGTATGATATAATAATATAGTGAGGTATTTGCTCCAAGACATCTTTCAATAAAGTTCTTTGCATAGATCCTAAAGTATTATAGATTTGTTCTTATTCTGTAACTGCCATGTGTGAATCACACAATAAGGTGCATGAATGGTCTAAGAAAACTCAACAAAAGGAAGGAAATTGTTTACTTGTTGGTTTTGTGTCGGGGTTACCAAAAAAGGTGCATTTGAATCTTACCTAGAGTAATTTGGTAGATTTGGCTGCCATATGAAATCAAATGGGCGAAGCTAGGAAGGAAAAAATTTTGTGAAAAATATGGGTAGATTGTGTCTCTTATCTCATGAGTGATTAAGGAACATTTGATTTGAGTGGCTATTTAGTTTTGGGACCCATCATACAAATTTTTCACTTTAGTGAGGAGGATTTGACACCTACTATTGAGAAATATTCAATTTTAATAGGATTGGAATTACAATACCTTGATAAGATATATATCAGAAAACCAGAGTCAAGGTACCATAAGAAGATAGCTAAATTAATGGGAATAAAGGTAGAGACAGTGGATGCTTTAACTAAAGACAAGGTAAAGGTACCAGCTTACCTTGGCCTTTCTTTCATGATTTCATTTTGGGACACTTAGAATATGATCAAGGCATGGCAGTGTTTGCCCTAGCAATTTACGGGATAGTGATCTTTCCAAAAACTTTGGGATATATTGAATTAGCAGTAGTTGATCTGTTTAAATAATCAAAAGTCAAGTGATTAATCATATTCCAGCCATCCTAGCTGAGACAATCAGATTATTGAACTTTTGCCATCGAAATGGAAGATATTTCATAAGAAGTGCATAGCTACTATTCGTCTAGATAAAAAGCCATTTCAGATGCAAGAAAAATGTTTTTTCCAAGCCTTATCTTTGAAATAGAGCCCAATCAAAAAGTTTTACGAGAATCAGTGGCCAACATTGAAATAAAAAAAAAATGGGTAGCACTCTTTCAAAGGTTTACTAGTGATAAGATCAAATGGATGGCACCATGGATGCCTTATGTGCCAATGTTATATTGAGATGGAATGATCCGTAGGTTCTACTTTTGAGATTGTAAGGAGTGGTAAGTTAGTTTCCACTAATGGTTTTAAGGTAATTTGGTGTGAAATAGTTTGTCCCTACCATGCATGGACTCACCCTAGTAGAATTTGCTTATGGAGAAACAAGCTTGTCAAGAATAGCAGAGCAGCCAGTTCAGGGATGGAAGAAGACTCAGAGGCTAAGATTATGACCTATTCTCGGTAAAATCACCTTCGATTACTTGATTTGGAAGGCAAAATGTTCTAGAGATATTATGTTCCTTCCAAATGATTTCTCATTTCGATAAGTAAACCCGTAGGCAAAAAAATCATTGTCAAAAGTTGAGCTTATCAGGCAAGAACTTGAAAAAGAAAAAATGAAATTGAGAAAAGAAATTTTGAGACTCCAAGAAGAGATGGGATAATTGAAATATGAAGCGAAAGCTTAAAAAAGTAGATTTAAAAAGGTAATGCAAGATCATGATGTGGCCCAAAATGATCTAAAGGATTTGCATCAAGAAAACAAAAAAATGGGAACCCAACTAAATAGGGGAAAAGGTTCTAGATTTTGTGTTAGGTAGCAAAGAGAAATGATTGAGCTTCAAAAAGAGATGCAATGTTGGAAAGACAAAGTCAAGGAAAATAAGGAAAAAGCCATCAAAATTTCTCGATAATAGTAAAAATGAGAAAATTTGTATTTAATAACTTTAGCAAGATTGATGGAATGTTAAAAGAAGAATGCTAAATTGAAGGCATTGATCAAAAATGAAAAGAGAAAACACTATGAAATGCAAAAAGAGAAGGAATCACTTTACCAAGTAATTCAAGAGATAGAATAGCAATTACGAGACCACAAAGACCATATTTTCACAATCATCAAACAATGGCAAAATAGAGAAAAAGATTGGAGATACATTTGCAATCTCGAAGTGGATGCTTGCATGAAGTGGAAGGCGAAGAGCTTAGGAAAACAACAATACATAGAGCATGTGGCTAGTCAAATTTACAAGGTAGTAAAGAAAGCAAAGGAGATGGTCAAGAGGGTAAAAGCTTTAATACAAGAGATCAACCCAAGTAGAAGTTATGGGCAATGTTTGTTGAACTTTTTGGTTGAAGCTAGGGATCATTATGAGCAAATTAAATGCTTTTATGGTTACAATGCTAAAATGATAGACTTTCTATAATAAAAAACTAGTCGAAATCAATGAAAAGTATTAATGTTTGAGATATGTCTTAAAGTAAATACCTCTCAATGCATTCATGTCTATATTATGTATTTTTTTTCTTTTTAAATATTTTACCTTATTAAAATGATGTTTTTAAAATTAAAAATTATTTTTTCTTTCACAAAAGATAATATGGCTTATTAATTTTCAAATTGTGGTAATAAAAATTTAAAGATAGCTCTACCATTGAAAGTTCAAAACCAATTTGCTCACCACTGATACAATCACAATTACAAGTTAGAATTATGGAAAATGAGCATGCAACCAAGATAGAAAGAATGGAAGAAGCTCAGGAATATATGAGAGAATAGATGGCTAAAATGCAAGAACAGATACGAGACAAATGATAGAGTTATGGGAGTTATGAAGGGCATGGCTAAAGGGAAAGGTGTTGTTGAAGCCTTTAATATAAGAGAGAAAAATTGACCCTAAAAAAACAACAATGTCAGAAAAGAGCCATTTTATCCATTTGGGTATACACTATCCCATGTTCGAGCTTCTCAAGTGATGTATCCACCACACATGGATGGGTAACCTTACCCATTCACAAATGTAAACTTACTAGCTAACCAATAACCAAATCAGGGGTAACTTGAGCATAACTTAGGATGTAATCCGATTGATCCAATTTTTGTTCCAATTTAGATGATCTAGAAAAATGAAAAAAATTAAGGGGTATGTCAAAGTCAGAAGAGAAAAAAATTCAACACAAGTACGACTTGTTAAAAGAGAGACTAAAAGCCATTAAAGAAAGAGATATCTTTGATAGTATTGATGCAAATGAACTCAGTTTAGTCTCAGATCTAGTAATTCCACTAAAGTTTAAAACTTTTAATTTTTGAAAGTACGACAGAACTAAATGCCCATCAGCTCATCTCACTATGTTCTGTCGTAAGATGACAAGTCACACTAATAATGATAAACTCTTGATCCGCTATTTTCAGGACAGTCTCACTTAGTCTGCTACTAGATGGTATGTCCAACTAGATAGGAGTTGTATACATTCTTGGAATGACCTTACTAAAGCTTTTCTTGGCCAATACTAGCATGTATTAAACATGGCTCCTGATAGATTGTCACTACAAAATATGAAAAAAAAAAAGCCAATAAAACTTTTAAGGAATATGACCATATATGAAGGGATCTTGTTACTCAAGTACAACAGTCTTTGACTGAAAATGAGACAATGGTACTTTTTGTTAATACTCTCAAGGCACCGTATTATGATAAACTTGTTAGCAAAGTAACAAAAAAATTTACAAATATGGTAATTTTTGGTGAAATGATAGAAAGTGCCATCAAGAGTAGTAAGATCAGGACAAGTGATACCTCTAATTTTAAGAAAGTAATGCCATTTAAGAAGAAAGATGAAGAGGCACATGCTGTTGCCTATGGGAATCAACTATCTATAAATTTTGTCCCATATCACCCTTATCCAACCTACCCATTTTATTACCCTACCACGCATAACATTTCCAAAGGCCTATACCCATATCGAAATTCCCACAAAGCTTTCACTTTTGCATGCTTACTTATACTCCTACACCTATAGCTTAACCTATTGTTCAGCCAAATAGTTTGACAAGCAATCCTAGAGGTCCAAGCGCCACTTAAGAGAAGACTCCCTTTGATCCCATTCTCATGTCTTACACTAATTTGTTTTTTTAATTAATTGCAAACCATCACATTACACCTTATCCTATAGAGCTATTGAAACCTGCATACCCTAGACGGTATGATCCAAATGTTTAGTCTGATTATCATGATGGAATTGAAGGTCATTCCATAGAAAATTACACAGCTTTTAAGTATAGAGTGCAACATTTAATCAAAAAAAGATACGTAAATTTTGACATCAGTGAAAAGCCAAATGTTAATGAAAATCCTTTACCAAATGATGTTAGGCCATTGATCAATGCAATAGATGGCAGTGTGGTAAAGCGTGTTAAGAGAAGTGTTAATGAAGTTAATACCCTATGGGTCAGGTGTTCAAAAACTTGATCAAAGTTGACATGCTTTATCCAATTCCCTCAAAAAAAGAGATCCATCATGAAGACTATGATCCAACCAAAATATGTATTTATCATATGAATATGGTAAGACATTTAATTTAGAATTGTGGCATTTTCACTAAGTGTTGCAAATAATGATGAATTCATCCTTAATAGAGTTTTTATGAAGAAGATGATCATAATACAGTAAATACAACAGAAGAAAAGTTTTCAAGGAGTATGTCTTTCAAGTTTATGCTTAAGTTGGTGATGATTTATTGTTATGAAATATCAAGTAAGGTGTAACAGCAATCCTTAATGAATGTAACAAGTAGAGAATCTTTGAAAAGTATATTCCCTAAGTTTGTGCCTAAACTAATAACTATCTTCTACAATACAAAACCAAGCTCGATGAAAGAGTAGCCCATTTTTTTTCCTATAAAACCTATAACAATTCGAGTCCTTAGCCATTTCCTTATCATAGTGATAAGGCAATCTTGTGAAAGTATGATTATAATGTCATGGCACAATAATCAAATGACTGTCAAGTTGTAATGACCTAAATGACACTAGTACGACAAATATAATCAAAATAAATAGAATAATGAAGAGTGTGAGATGTTATACTCACGAAATGATAAAGAAGGCTCGAAAAGAAAAAGCTAAAGAAGAATAAGAGATGTTGGGAAAAAGAGACAAGATCGATACTATAGTGGCTTAAGATGCACGATATAAAGAATCTATCACAAAAAAAAAAGTCTATGAGTTTTTAAAGTTGATCAAACATAATGAATACAACATAGTAAAGCAATTGAGCAAGATGCCTACTTGAATTTTTTTATTGTCACTATTGTTGAATTCTGAACTGCATTGTAATACCCTACTAAGAGTATTGAATCAAGTACATGTGGACTATAATATCTCTATTGAGAATGTTGACCATATTGTGGGGAGTATTATGGCTTTGAATTTCATAACTTTTAATGATCATGAGATTTCACTAAAAAGATAAGATAGTACCATGGTCCTTCATATCATTACTATATGCAAAGGTTACATCATAGCCAAGGTTCTTATTGACAATAGCTTTTTAATCAATGTCATGCCTATGATCACCCTAACAAAATTACCCATTCATGTATCACATATGAAGATTAGCCATATGGTAATGAGAGCTTTCGATAGGTCTCAAAAGAAAATATTAGGGTGACATTAAAATACCAATGCAAATAACGCTATGCACTCTCTCTATAGAATTTTAAGTCATGGACATTTTGCCATCTTATAACATTTATTAGAATGACTATGGATTCATATGGTAGAGCTATCCCATCATCTTTGCATTAAAAAGTAAAGTTTATAGTTAAAGATAAACTGATTAGTGTTTTTAGAGAAGAGGACTTGTTAGTAACCAAGCCTATGACTACTCCACAAATGAAAGCTATGGAAGAGGTATTGGAATGCTCTTTTAGATCTTTTAAATTCATTAATACAACTTATGTGGGAAAGGATCAAATGTGCCCACTTCGCGCCTATCAAGTGCAATCGGAATAGTCATTAAACAAACACTTGGTAAAGGTTAGTGTGTTGGATATGACCTTAAAAGGAATTTACAAAGAATTAAAGAGCCACTAAAGGTATTTAAAAATAAGGAAAGTTTTGGATTAGGATTTAAAGTCACTATAGTAGAAAAAAGAAAGCCATGGCTGAAAGAAGAAAGAAAAGATTAGTCCAACTTAAGAGATATAAGAGTACAAGAGAATGATCATCTCTTACCTCTATGATACATTTCGTTTAGGCAAATATATCTACCCTAATCCATTAGAGGTCACACAAAGGGAACCTATGCTAAATATAAAAGAAACCTTTTCTAAACTCCATATTTATATAGTGAGATATGCAGCAACAACCATTCAGGAAGATAAACCTCTTGTTTATCCATGTCCTTCAGTGAAGAGTTGAACAATTAGAAAGTAATGAACTTATCAGTTATCTTTAAATCTTTCACAAAGTAATGTAGTGAGTTAATTTTCCCCAATGCTTATGCCTAAGAGCATTTGAAATAATTTTGTATGGGCTTATCTTTCTTTTATCATTTCAATAAAATGACTAGTGTTTTAGATTTGCATTTCTTTTATTATTTCATTTATTCAACATTATAATTTCCTTTTTTTTTTTTTCCACACATACGCCTACATCATTTCAATTTCACCCATTTTAGGTTTTCAAATAATGAAAACAAGGATAATCATTACTACAATCCAAGATTTGTCTTTGAAAAACCTATTCATGTTGATGAACTTGATAATAAAGAGGATTCATATGATTACAATTTGCCCTTTGATTTATTAAAACTAATAAAACAAGAAAGAAAATAAATTGAACCTCATGTGAAAGCTACAAGCATAGTCAATTTAGGTGATAAGGAAAATAAGAATGAGGTTAAGATGGGCACATCCCTTTCACCCATAAAAAGAAAGAAGTTAAAAGAATTGCTTCGTGAGTTTGTTAATGTGTTTGTATGGTCATACCAAGATATGCCAAGACTTAGTTTAGATATTGTAGAACACTGATTGCCATTAAAGCAAGAATATTAGATAGTATAGCAGAAATTGAGGCGTATGAAATTGTACATGTTAAAAATCAAAGCAGAAGTGAAAAAGTATTTAATGCAAGCTTTTTGGAGGAAGCCAAAAAACCAGAATGGGTAACTAATTTAGTCCTAGTTCCCAAAAAGGATGAAAAAGTTTGAATGTGCATAGACTATAGAGATTTAAATAGGGCCAACCTAAAAGATAATTTTTCTTTGCCCTATATTGATGCTCTTGTGGATAACATCACTAATCACTCCACATTCTCTTGCAGATATGGTTTTTTTAGATGTAACTAAATAAAAATGGCCCCTACTGGTATGAAAAAAATTACATTTGTTACCATACGGGGCACATTTTGTTATAAAGTTATGCCTTTTAGATTGAAAAATACAAGAGCTACTTATCAAAGAGCAATGTAACCCTTTTCCATGACATGATGCATAAAAAAATAGAGGTATATGTGGATAACATGATTGCAAAATCTTATAAGGGAGAGGACCATGTTACTAATCTCAAAAAGCTATTTGAAGGATTACGAAAGCATCAACTCAAGTTAAACCCAGCTAAGTGCACATTTGGTGTTACGTCAGGAAATTTGTTAGGGTTTGTGGTTAGTGAAAGGGGCATTGAAGTTGATATAGATAAGATACTCGCCATCCATAACTTATCTCCCCCATGCATGTAAAAGGAAGTAAGGGATTTTTTGGAAAGGTTGAATTACATTTCCCACTTTATTTCTTAACTTACTTCTAAATGTGACCCAATTTTCAAGTTGCTTCAGAAACATGATCCCAAAAAATGGGATAAAGAATGTTAGCATGCCTTTGAAAAGACTAAAAATTACCTATAAAATCTGTTAGTGTTAATAATGCTTATTACAAAGAAACCATTAATTTTATATCTCATGGTGCACAACCATTCTATCGGATGTGTGTTTGGGCAACAAGATGAAATGAGCAAGAAAGAGCAAGCTGTCTATTAATTGAGTATAAAGTTCACTGAATATGAGTCCACATATTCCCAATTGAAGAAAATGTGTTGCACATTAGCTTAGACAATCCACAAACTCAGGCAATATATGCTATACCAGACTACTTGGTTGATAGCAACGTTAGATCCTTTTAAGTATACCTTTGAAAAATGATCATTTATGCAAAGGTTAGCAAAATGGCAAGTCATGCTCTCTAAATATTATATTGTATATGTTATACAAAAGATAATCAAAGGAAGTACGATAGCTAAATTACTTGTAAAATGTGCAACTGATGATTATGAGCCTATAAAATTAAAATTTCCTAACAACGATTTGATGACCATATCTTAAATGGAAAAAGGGGAACCAATTGAAAAGCCATGAAAAATGCTCTTTGATGGAGCTTTAAATGCTTTGGGGCACGGAATTGGAGCAGTTTTGATATCCCCTTATAGAAATTATTATCCAAGTAATCAAGGTTGGATTTTAATTGCACCAATAATATGGTAGAATACGAAGCATGCATAATGGGATTGCAAATGACAATTGAAAAGAAGATTAGAGTGTTAGAAGCATATGGAGACTCAGCTTTCATAATCTATCAACTACGTAGTGAATGGGAAACAAAAGATTCAAAGTTGGTATGATACCAAAAGTATGTAGTAGATTTGATTAAACAATTCGAGAAGGTCCAATTCTACCATGTACCTCGATAAGATAATCAAATGGCTAATGTTCTGGCTACATTGGTTACAATGTTTGAAGTGTGTGATAAAATGGAAATCTAACCTATTCGGTTGAATGTGCCAGGATCACTAGCATATTGTTCCACTATTGAATAGAAGATTGATGGCCTGCCTTGGTGCTACGATATCATGCAATATGTCAAGCACCAATAGTACCTAAAACATGCATCAAAATATGGCAAACGAATTAACAAAAGATTGGCTATGGGATTTTTCCTTGATGGAGAAATTTTGTATAAGCAAAGTCAGGATCAAATGTTATTAAGATGCATTTATGTTGTTAAAGCCAAAAAGATACTGTAAGAAATACGTGAAAAAACTTGTGGAGCGCATGCAAATGGCCACATGATGGCTAGACAAATCATGAGGGTAGGTTATTATTGGTTGATAATGGAGTGTGACTATATTAACTATACTAAAAAATGTCATAAATGCCAAATTTATACAGATAAGATTCATGCTCTTTCAACTCTTTTACATGTTCTTGCACCTCCATAGCCGTTCTCTATGTAGGGGATTGATGTAATTAGACCCATTAATCCAAAAGCTTCAAATGGATATCAATTTATCTTTGTAGTGATTAACTACTTTATAAAATGGATTAAAGCAGCTTCTTATGCTAATGTAACAAGGGCGGTAGTATGCAAGCTTACAAAAAGAGAGATAATATATTGATATGGCATTCCAAAAAGATCATATCTGATAATGCTCACAATTTGAATAACAAGATGTTAGCAAGGTTTGTACTTAGTTTAAAGTGAAGCACCATAATTTAGCTCTATATCACCCAAAGATGAATGAAGCAGTAGAAGCTACCAATAAAAATATTAAGAGGATAATAGAAAAAATAACTAATACCTATAAGGATTGGCATAAAAAGTTACCTTTTACACTGCATGCTTATAAGATATTAGTGCGCACATCTATTGGGGCCACTCTTTTTTCGCTCATATATATGATGAAATTTGTACTACCAATCAAGGTGAAGATTCTTTCTTTAAGGGTTTTGATAGAAGTAGATTTAGAGAAAGTAAAATAGGTCCAGAATAATTACGAACAATTGAACCTCATTGAAAAGAAGAAGCTTACAGCTATTTACTATAGTTAGTTATGCCAAAAAAGAATGATGCAAGCACATGACAAGAAAGTTCGATTTAGGTGTTTCTCTGAGGAAAAATTAATTTTAAAGAAAATTCTTCTAAATCAGCATGATAATCAAGAAAAATGGATGCCAAATTATGAGGGTCTATATGTAGTCAAAAGAGCTTTTTCAGGTGAAACATTGATCTTGGTAAAGATGGATATGGATGACTTGCTAAACCTGAAAAACTTGTATGCTATAAAAAGGTACTTTGCCTAAGAAAAAGATAAAAAATAAAAAAAAAACAACATAAAACAAAAAAAAGGAAAAGATGCATCATAAATGAAAGAGGACTCATAATTAAAAACCCAAAAAGGGCAGTTTGAGTCAAAATGAAAGATCTAAATTGAAAACTTGAAAAGGTAGCTTAGATGTAAAGGAATACTAATTCCCAAGTACAAAGGGGCAATATCCAATACAACAAATTTGGAAGGATCAAATGTATCAATGGAATAATTTTTTAAAAAGAAGAATTTTGGAATATTGTTCATGATTGTCTGAATATTCCCTATCTAAATATAATTCTCTTATTTAAATTTTGTACTAGTGTTTAAGTTTCTCACTATACATATCCTTATACCTTCCTATGATAAATATTCATCTTTCTTTAATTTACCTTGCTTTTTGATAATTTTCATTCTTACAAATAGAGGAAATGTTAATTCTTCACACTAGTCATGAAATTTGGAAAATGATAAACGATTGATAAAGTTCATAAGAAAGTAGTTCCTAGAATATGCAAACTAAGATTGAGATTGGTTGTTTAGGAAAAAATGATGAAAAGTTAGAAAGGATTAACTTAAAGAACCTTGTTATCTCAATTTGGATGCATCATATCTATTTATAATAATACTTACATCCCATGTATTGCATTCATTGCATTCATGAATTTGAACTGTGGGATTTTTAAAGATGAATCATTCAAGTAAAAGATTGAATTATGAGAAATGATTTCGAAACAAGCACAACTTGTGAAACCTTCGAGCCATAGTGTCATGAGGCATATCCAAACTAGATTTCTTTTAATAGATTTTAAAGTTTCAAAACCTATATTTAGGGGTAGCCATTTGTAAACAAAATTTTAAGTTTTAAAGCCTTTGTTTAAAGGGAGCCATTTCAAACAAAATTTTAAAGCTTCACAACCTCTATTTCGAAAAAGCCATTTTCAGACAAGATTTTAAAGTTTCAAAGCCTTTATTTGGGATGAGCCATTTTCAAACAAGATTTTAAAGTTTTAAAGCCTTTGTTTGGGAGGAGCCATTTTCAAACAATATTTTTTTAAAAAGATTCAAAGCCTTTGTTTAAGGGGAGCCATTTTCAAACAAGATTAAAAAAATTAAAAATAAACAAAAAAAAATTTTAGAAGCATCATTCGAATAAAATTGTTATCTATGTCTTTACATTATTTTTTATTCTCAGAAATATGTAAAGAGAGATAGTTGTAGATAGCTAATTTTCTGAAACAATCTAACATCGTAAAACTGAACCCGTTTTATGAAACATTAAAATAAAGATCAAAATTGATGGTTTAAAGTGATCGATTTTCTAGCCTAAAACAAAAGAACCTGAAACCAGAAAATGAGGCTTAAAATTAATAAAAAAAAGAAAGATCGAATGACGGGTTTAATTTATAGCCTAATCATGATCCATGAGTAGCCCATTCTAAAAGGCCCACTTAGAAGCTCCAAAATGGGCCCAATTACCAAAGAAAGATGAGCTCAAATTGTCATTAAAAAATGACCCAAAACCAAGCCTAAGTGAGAAGCCCATTTGGATTTGTTTAAAAGGTTTTATGCATAGGATTTTTATATGGGACTTTGTTTAAGATAAAAAAGAGGAAAAAAGATCATGTAAGGGTTATGAAAGGTTAAAATGGTAAAACAAAAAAGTGTAGCAATGAAAGGAACAACCAAAAATACCACTTTAGTCATGTATGAAAAAATAAAGTAGACAATCTCAGCATGGAACAAGCTGAAGACAAGAGCACCAACAACCAATATGAGGTAAAACTAAGGGTTAATGGCCATTAGTGGAGTAGAAAAAGAAGATAAAAGGAAAAACTTTAGAAGTAAGAAGTAGGGGGCATAAAAAGAGCTAACTAGGGAAAGTTTGAGGGGGTCTTCTGTTTAGGAAAAAATTAAAAAAAAAACTAAAGGGAAGAGATTTATGTTACCAAAAAAGAGAGTACAAAGAGTCGAGAATCAGAGAACTATCACTAGAATGGAAAAAAAAATCAAAGAAGAACCATAAGTGAAAAAAATAGTATTTTTGTTTACATTGAACATTCTTGTATGCCAAACTTTCCCTTTTAAAAAAATGAAATCACTGTTAGGTTCCCTTGTATAAAGTTATATATTTCTCATGCAAATTTGTTAAAAAAATTTAAGTTGCCATTTTCCTGTCCAATATTACCCTTTTATGACCATAATACCAACCCATAAATAATGAAAGTAAGCTCCTTTCTTTTCTTCTTGAAGCCCAAACTTCCACAAAAGCATCTTACTTTCTTTTAATGTTTCTATTACAGAAAATGATTAATAATAATAAAAAAAACCTATTTCATTTTCTTCCTTTTATATTCAGTTTGCATTGAGAATGCTAAAAGAAAATGGTTTTTGGACTTAAAATTTGGTATACTTCATTCCATGTACAGTTTAAATTTGTTAGTGCTAAAAGAAAATGGTTCTTAAACTTTAAAATCTTATTTTTCTTTCTTTCATGAAGTGTTGAAAGCCCTACTTTTCTTAGGCACCTTCTTTGTTTCTTTTTACAAAACATGTAAAACCATGGACTTTGAATTTTCATACCCAGCCTTTCTAAAGAAAACTAGATCTCCCTTGTTTTCTTTTATGAAATGTTAAAAGTCATAGGTCTTTTTAGAAGTATATTATTAAGAAAAAGCGGTTCAATGGCATTGGGTTTTGAACTGTCATTTTTTGTTCTTAAAAGAAAAATATGTTTGAGGAGCTCCAAAGCTCCAAAACTGACCTTGAATGCAAGTCTAGGTTTTATTTTCTTTCATTTTCCTACATGTGCTTCATTCACAGAGTTTGTTCACAGGGTCTAGAGAGAAAAACTCAAAACTTTTCATGCTTATCTTTTCTGCATAGTGGCTGTTCATAAAAATTTTTTAAATTAACCTATAATTCCATGGCCCCACTATGAAACTCATGTGAAAGGTGGCAGCTATATTGTTATAATAAGCAAAAAAAGAGCCTTTATAGTTGGCCTTGTGAATCAGGGGGTATATAGCTTTTCTTTTCACTCATTTTTGCTTGCAAAAGGATATCACCATTTCGACCTCTTCATTGTTTAGGAAAATGGCTTAGGATTCAATTTTCTATGTTTTCCATTCCTTCATAAAAATTACCCTTGTCATTTTATCATTTATGAGTTGCTCCCATAGAATTTCTTGCTCTTTTTTTATAGACATTGCATTGGTTCAATTTTTTATGTAAATGGTCATGATAGTATAATTCCTACTGGTCATCTTCAAGGGCTTGTATGGTTGCTAAACAAGTAAAATAGAGGTATCGAAATAAAATACATAATTGTTTATTCTTTTCTTTTATCCTTCTTATTAAAGAAAAAAAGAGAAAAATATGTGATGTGTTATAATTGTCATGAAATTCAAAAGATGATAAGTGAGTGACAATAACCATGAAAAACACACACATTATTTTGAAGAAAATCTAAAATGATGAGTAAGAAGTAAGGGTCGATGAGAAAAGAGGCTTATAAGGTCATGAAAATTGATAAACATCGAATGTGAGAAATCATGGTCACCGATTAAAAATAACCTTATCTAAATTCTACCAGCTACTGGAATGAATAGGATTCAAAAAGAAAAAGGGAAATAAAAATAAGAAATTTAAAAAATAAAAGGAAAATAACATAAAATGGTAAAAAAGAATATGGTCTTTTCATTGGCATCATAGTTGCATTTACATCATGATCATCACTGATTACATGACATTGCAAGAATGTGAAATATCATTCATGCATACATGTGGCATAACAAATACGTGAATCTAGGACAATTCAAGACCAATAAAAGAAAAAAGTTAAGATCAAGAAAGATGTAAGCCCTTTGGTTAAAAGAACCTTTCATGTTTCAATACCTTTGGTTAGAGGAACATTTCAAATCCCATTACCTCTGGTTAGAGGAATATTCTAAATTTCATGGCCTCTGGTTAGAGGAATCTTTCAAATCTCACTACCTTTGGTTAAAAGAATCTCTATATTGCCTCAAGTTAGAGGAATTTTTTCAAGTATCATTACCTCTAATCAAAGGAGTTTTTTTAAAAAAAGTTTCATAGCCTCTGGTTAGATGAATTTTTTCAAAGTTTCATAGCTTTTAGTCAGAGGAGTTTTTAAAGTGCCATAGCCTCTAGTTAGATGAGTTTTTTCAAGTGCCATAGCCTTTTGTTAGATAAGTTTTTCAAAGTTTCATAGCCTCTGGTTAGAGGAACTCATTAATTTTAAAAACCTCTAAATAGAAGACTCTTTCAAAATTAGGCATGATTTGTAAGACTAAAAAGCATAATCTATAAGACCTCTTAGATTTTTAATTTCAAGTATCATTGTCTGCCTTTGGTTAGATGAGTTATTTAAAGTTTCATAGCCTTTAGTTAAAAGAGTTTTCTTTAAAGTGTCATAGCCTCTAATTAGAAGAGTTTTATAAGCACCATAGCCTTTAGCTAGAGGAGTTCGTTTCAAAGTTTCATAGCCTCTGGTTAAAGGAGTTTTTAATTTTACGAGCCTTTGGTTAGATGACTCCTTCAAAATTAGGCATTATTCGTAAGACCAAAGGGTATAATCTATAAGACCTTTTAGATTTTTAATTTCAAGTTTCATTGCCTCTAGTTAGATAAGTTATTTAAAGTTTGACAACATTTGGTTAGAGAAGTTTTATTTAAAGTTTCATAGCCTCTGGTTAGAGAAGTTTTCTTTAAAATGTCATAGCCGATTGTTAAAAGAGTTTTTCAATATTTGACTTGATTTATAAGACCTTTGGGGTATAATTGTAAGACCTCTAAAATTTTAAATTCAAAATGGTAGAGCCTCTAGTTATAGGAGCTTCTTTAAATTTTTTAATGTAAAACCTCTGGTTAGAGAGTTTTTCCAAAAAGAAAAAATCAAATTACTTTCAATCGATGACGAAAAAATGTGTGGTGTACTTTTATGTTTTCCTTCTTTCTTTAAAAAAAAAAACAAAAAAGGGGGGAAAAAGGGGTATTTATGTTTCTATTATAGTATTAGTCCTCTAATTATGTTCATTCAAACAATATTATTATCTTTTCATCTTTGTCCTATTCCAATTCTCAACAATGTATAAAAAAGGGCAATTGTAGACCCTTATTTTGTTTGAAAATTTGAGTATTGTGTCAAAATAAATCCGAACGAATTCTTAGTTCTACTCGAATATAGTTGAATACTTTAATTGAATTTATTTTATTATTTTGTAGTAGATCATTTTAAATTGTTGTTGTTGTTGTTGTTATTATTATTATTATTATTTTACTGATTAATCTAAAAAAAAGTCAAAAATTGTTTCAAATCTAGCATCTAAAATCAAGCTGCTAGAAGGTTTTTTTCTTTTCAAAACCAAAGGCTCATTGCCTTTGCCTAACATGTCAACAAAAAATCAAGGGTTTATATCCTTGAAGATTGAGGATTTGATCTCAAATCAATCTTTTAAATCAAGGAAAACTTTTCACAAGGGAAAACAAACATAGGGAGCATTTTTGGGATTAGGAGAAACTACTACAAAGACACAACAATCACACACACACAAGCAACACAAAAACTAAAAAGTTTTAGGGAACCAACAATTTCAAAAAAAAAATCAAATTGAAACTAAAAATCTTGATCTAGGAAGTTTGAAATTCTTTTTTTTTTGGAAAAATTATTTGAAGATCATGTTTGAGGGCTTGAGAGGAGTATTCTAGGATATTTTTGGGAATTTTTGGAAATTTTTTAGAAATGGTCGAAATCTAGAATTTTTGTATTTTTGGTGGTTGTTTGAATTTTTCGATCATCGAAATCTGAAAAACCTATCAAATTCTAGAAATAGTTGAATTTATCGACACCGGTTGAAAATTTTGGCTATGGCACAGCAGCGACAAGGCCAGAATCTAGGTTGTCACAACGGCCGATGAGAGAGAGAATTTACCACAGAGAAAGGCTTTGGTTTGTCAAGAGAGAGTAGAGGAAAAAATTAAAAAAAAAAAAAACTCAGGAATGGCCTATTTATTAGCCTCCAAAATAACGTTGTTATAGGCATCCTACTAGTATCCAACCTATGCCAGATCCACGTGTTGATCGACCCATTTGGTAAGTTTTTCTTTTTTATTTTATTTTTATTTTCTAATTTTCTATTTTTTTTTTGTTATTTTTTTAGGATTTTTATAATTTATTTTTTATAATATATATTTTTTAACTTATAAAATAATTAATTAATTATTATGAATAATAATTTTAGAAATATAAAAACCACAAATTAATAGTGAACTTTTAATCCAAAATAAAAATGACAAATAATAATAATAATACTAATAATATTAAGGAAAATGGAAAAAGTTTTATTTTTCGTCAATTTTATAATAAATAATGTTCTTTGAATTTTCGTAAAGTGTTGGAATAATTCAAGAAATTATTTTTGCTATAAAAATTTTTTAAAAATTAAAAAATTGATCAATTGAATAAATTTTTTAAATTGCAATTTTAAAGAAAATTGAAAGAGTTCGATTTTCTTCAATTAATGTAAGTAAAAATATTTTTTGATTTTGCCAATGAGTTAGGATAATTTAAAATTTATTTTTATTAGAATAAATATTTATTTAAATAATATAAAAAAACAATAAAAAATAAAATTTTATTTAAATGAATCTCTTAATTATTACCAAAAAAAATATTTTTTGAATTTTACCAAAGAGTTCGAATAATCCAAAAAGTTATTTTCACTAAATAAGAATTTATTTAAATAATCAAAAAATGATGAAAATAATAAATAATAAATAAATAAATAACAATAAAAATTAATTAAATTTTTAGTTAAATCTCTTGAATAAAAATTTCAAGAAAAAATAGAAAGAGTTTTATTTTTCTTAATTATTATCGAAAGAAATAATTTTTTAAGATTTCGTCAAAAAGTTAAGATAACCATAAAATCAGTTAGAGAAATGATTTTTTGGATTTCATCAAAAGTCAAGATCCTAAAATTAGTTTTAATAAATAAATAAAATATCTTATGACAAAATTTTAGAAATCCTATGAAGGGACAATTTTTTCTGAAAATTTTCTGAATAAAAATATTTTTTATGACTTCTGTAAAAGTGTTAGAGAATTTATAATAATAATAATAATAATAATAATAATAATAATAATAATAATGTTTTTCCTAAATTTTAGAAAATTAATTTTAAATATAAATAAGACTATATCATCAAAATTAAAAAAGAACACATGCTTAACTGATATCGTCTTTGAATGAGCGATACGAAGGTACTAATATATTTTTTACTCATAACTGTACTTTCGAACCCAATATTGATTTTCCAAACCTAAGTGTCTTTTAATAAATTTTAATTAATTTTAAAATTTTTATTAAAAGATGATGTTTTAAGTGTCCAATCACACCTTATAAAAATATTAGTGTTAACTCTCTTAAATTTTTACCAAATTTAATGATTAAATCCCCACAAATTAAAATTCATTATGACAGAAATCGTACAACAAATGCGTGATCTCTTCAACTACACCAATATGAAAGGAGACCTCTTTATATAAGAAAACTCTCTCTAAGAAATGGACCAAATTACGTTAAGTGTCAAATCTACACACACCTTCTATATCTTTCAAAGACTTAAATTATTTTTAAAATTCTCTAAATATTATACAATATTGAATCATTTTAATGCCTGATATGGAAAGGCATTCAAATTAAAAATTATGAGATTGCGAATCACAAAAAGGTTATATGATGTAAGATCAAGAGTGCTACTACTTTATTGGCGGTTTACTCGGCCACTATGGAAAACAATCGCATACGATTGTTTATCATTTAATTTTATTACATGAAAATATAGATATATAATGCGACATTTGCACAAAAGCGTTGCTACCTGGTACTACTGTTATTGCAAAACTCTAAGAGTTATTGCTTACCTAGATGAAGGGCTTTTCAAATCCAAGTCACGAACTCCCATTGAAATCATGTAGCAAATGCATGACCTCATCATCTACACCAAGAAAAAAGGTGACCTTTTTATGTAAGAATACCCTTTATAACGAATTGGACAAATTAAGTTAAGTGGCACATCTACACACACCTTCTAGAGCTCTCAAAGATTTATCATTTTAAAAATTCTCCAATGGCTATTCAAGATTGAAACATTTCAAAGTCTGATTTGGAGAGATTCCAAGAAAAAGTGATGAGTCCACGAATTACGTAAAGGTGCTAAAGTGTAGGATGAAGCCTGCTACTAACTTATTGGTGATTAACTCGATTGCTATGGAAAGCAATCACATACAATAGTTTATCATTTCATTTTATAACTTAAGAAGATAGATATATAATGCAAAGTTAATTGGGTAAGTAATCAAGACTTTAGCATTGTTAAAAACTACAATACAATTTTACTATGTAATGCAATCTTTTCGGTTATTCATCCTTCAACTTTCACTCTTAAAAGAACCATAAATCTTATATGTTCAATGTGACTTTTGCCTGGCTATGGTTCAAAGTGGACCGAAAGTTGACTCAATTTAGTCGGTTGTCTAATATATAGTAGATTATCGTATGGTAAGTTTTAGAACCTCATGTTTGTTACATTTCAATGAAGTTTCCAAAACTATGTTGGATGTTTTGCAGTTGGGTTTGAACCGTGTGTTAGTCCGAATGGTGGGCTTATTTAAACCATATTAGAGTTTTGAAGTTTGAAATCACTTATGTATTTTACAAATTTGGTTTATCAAAGAAAACAAAAACTAGAAAAGATCCACGTGAATTGTAAAAGCAAACCCTTGTTTTTCTTTGCATTTAAATAAAAAAGATGGAGAATCAATCTATTTCAACATATATAAATTTGAAATTGAGATTATAGTCCCATTGGCTATAGCAACAACATCTGTGGACAAAGTATCAAATAAAATGAGCTCGCACATGCTGCAAGTTCATTATTTTTTTTTTAATTTGTAAAAGTTTTTTAAAAATTTTTAAGTTTTGTATTTTATTGTAAATTTCAATATCCAATAATATGAACATTATTAAATTTTATTGATTGTAATAATATATTCAACAAATAAAATAATTAACACACAACTTGCATGTTGAATCATATTTCAATAAATATTAATGAAAATGAAATTAATGTTAACATTTTCAAACGTTGGAATAAATATGTCATTACTAAGACTTTTCACTTAAATAAATAATCAATGAGATGATTAAATTATGAATCATCACTCAAAAATATAGTATAAATTTATATATTTTTTTTAAATTAATAGAAAATATAAAATTTTTAATTAAATAATAATTGTATTTGAGTATTATAATTGCTTCAATGATAATTAAATATTTATTAATTATTATAAAAATTAAAAATTAAAAAGAAATTCGTAATATCAATTTTATGTATGATAATTTGCATTTAATAGACTTAAAGTATTGTTATTTTTCATTTATTTTATGCTTATCAATAATATAATATTAATTCTATTAATTAATATTATATATATCAAAGTTACGAGTGAACAAAATATATTTCTTAAGTAAAACTTTTCAAATTTTCTTTTATGAAATTACAAGTATAAAAAAAGGTTATAGGAATGAGAAATTATTATATTCATATAAAAATTATTCAATTAAATCATGCAAACAAGCCAATTAACAAGCCACCACTTAATAAGACAAGTTTAATATAAAATTATACCAAAGTCACACAATAAAACTTAAATCTAAAAATTTTAAATTCTAAATAAATATATCTAGTTCGAGAATCTTCTTCTTATCACTAATTTAAGTTTTCCTTGACCAAAATTTAAATTTTTTACTTGATATTGAACTTTAATTAAAAAAAAAGTAACATATTTGATTCACATTGGACTTGTTTCACAGCAATCCTTTCTTTTTTTCTCTTTTTCCTTTTATTTTTTTCTTTAAAATGCTAAAAAAATAATACAAAAAACCTTGGAGGTGCAACTAATTGAATTGAAGTATGAACTCGGACCTTAATTGAAACTCAACTTAAATATTATTATTAAATGGGTTAACATTACAATGACTTTAAATTATAGTGAAATATCAAATATAATATTTGGATTTTAAAAATCTTCAATGTATTCTTTGAATTATGAATCTATTAATTAATATAGTATTTATTCCTAACGTAATTAATTTCAAATAACGAAATGTGACGGACAAATAGTTTTTAAAATACTAAATTAGTTAAAATATCGTAGAAGTGTTCGTTAGCTGGCTACACTAGGTTCGATCTAGGCTCATGCTTGATATTAACAACTTATATGCTTGTTCAGGTTTGGCTTGGTCTGAAATTTTGAATTCTAAAATTTTTTCAAACCAAATCCAAATTAAAAAATAAATCCTAAATTCTCCCATTAAATTTAATTTATATAGTAAAAAATAAAAAAATATGATTAAATTAAGTTTAATAAGATTATATTCAATTCACATATATATATATAAATTAAAATTATAAATTATATATATAAATTAAAAATAAAAATTAAATTTAATAAAATATATAATTTTTATTTTTAATTTTTATAGATATGTGAATTAATTTATATATAATTCATATACATATATATAAATAAAAAATTATATATGCAAATTTGGGCCGGACTGGATTCAAAGCTTAAATTTTTTGTTCAAGGCCTAATCCGAAACTTAAACGGTCTTATAAATTATACATAAGCTCACTTAACGGATTTTAATTTTTTTCCTAAACTATCTCAAAACTTGGACGGATCTTCGAGTTTTGACGAATAGTCCAACCTTTAAATAAGTTTAAAATATTCATAAATTATGTATTATATTAAAAAATTTAAAGTTCATATATCAAATTAAATATTTCATATAATTCAGATACTATTTGTAACATTAATCCTTATTAAATTAACAATTCAAGCTTAACCTTGTCATTATTGTTATTGGTTTTTGAAAAGAGATATAGTTGTTTAACATTCGAATTTCCTCTCTCTTTAATTAGATGTAGCTAGTGAATTGTGCAACAAATTTAATGACAAATTAAATTTAAAATTTAAAATTCAAAGTATTTTATATGTAAAATTTTAGTAGATAAGTGAATAAATGGAATATGGATGTGAAAAGCATTTAGCAAGGTAGCAGAAGCCAGCTTTCTGTTCCTTTCAGTTTAAGCGGTATATTTAATATGTCCGCTTTATGCAAATCTACAAAATTACCGAAAGGATTAATCATGTTCTCGAGTTTGAATAATACCAGAAGCCTGCTTTGTGTTTCTTTTAGTTTGAACAATATCATGCAGTACCAGTTGAGAATTGGTTACATGCATCCATTAAGCATCAATATGACACAAATTATTTACCAGCTTGAGCAGAACATGCATCGAGTAAACTGATAAACTTTTTTTTTTTTAAGCACTATGAAAAGTGGAACAGAACATCTTCTGGGTGGTACAATCTGTAAAAATGATCCAAAAATGTATGTCAAAGTTCACTGGTTACCATTTTCATTTCACATTATCTCTTTTTTCCTTCTTCTGGTCATGTTCACTTTATAGGGTCACAAAAATCCGTACAAATTTTCAAAACCATAATACAGGAGGGAACAAGAGAAATAAATTAGTTGAATGATGATGAACGAGGATCAAGAGCTTCATTCTTTCGGGAAATCCTCAGCCGTTTCACACGTTCCACGAACTCCCTGTTAAAATTCGACAAAATAGATTAGCGGTTTGGTCCAAATTTCCACTTTCGAATCTTAAAAGAAACGAGAATTTCGAACAAGCTTACTTCCATGGAACATCAACAACATTCCTCCAGTTTTCCTCCTTGTCCTCGTAAAACAGGGAAAACTCCGATTCAACTTCAAACAGCCTTAACCCCGATACTGTTTGACTCCCTGGAAGCAATAATCTTGACAATGTTAATAGTAATTTCTAGAACAGAAAATCTCAAGCAAATCCTGGGAATGATTTCTACTTACCAAACATTTCCTCTAGTTGACGTGCTAGGCCTGAGTAACCAACATGATCAAGCATGCAAACTTGGCGACCAACCATAACCCCATCCATATTAACCTTGGCATAAGCCCACCTCTCTCTGCTCTGGACCCCCTCTGCTTCATCATCACAATCTCCATGTGCAATCCTCGAATATGCAGTGTTGGAGCTTTTCAACTGTGAATTCGCCTCGGGCCAACTTATCAGGTCACTGTATGCTTCCAGGCCTACCACTGACTCAGGTTTCAGTTAGAACATTGGAACTCATCAAACAGAACGACAGAGTTAACCCATCTATCAAACTAATATGTAAAACTAAAAACTAAAATGGAAAACAAGGCAGACTTACCATGTGTAGATGGACGGTAGGCTTCAGGTTGTAAAGTTCTCAGACTAAGACCAAGATCAATAATACCATTATCTTCCTTGCTTTGATAATAAACTGAGTGGAGAGTCGAGTTGTTTAGAAGAAAGCCTGATGCATTGGAATCCATCTGATTATTTTGGTTGAGCAAAAAAGTCAGAATTGGTAGCAAAAGCACGTTGCTATGCTCTAACTACAGGCAGCTAGATTTATTTATATTATAGAACATTCTATCGGGCAAGTATATATAACTGAATCTGCATATCAGAAGTAAGGAAAAGTGGGGGCCAAATTGCGCAATTATGGAAGACAGGAATGACCTCTCCATCATCAATCATTGCTCTATGCTTATCTTCTTTTGCTAGTCTGCTACTATCAACATGCAAAAACACAAGGGAGTTAAAAAAAACAGGAGAACAAGGGATGGCTAAAGTGATCGTAACGAAAGTTTGGTTGGATTCTGCCACCTAACATTGCAACAATGGTTCAGATTTTCAGGTTGAGATCCACTGGCTAACACGAGTGAGCAAAGTAAGCCGGTAGATAATGGGGAAATTGAACTACTTATACCAACAGGAGTATACATATAATGAACGCTAGTTTTTGTTAGTTAACGATTGACAGATGAAAAAATTTGCTGTGATTTATTGATATCGTTAAACTCTTAGTTTCAATAATCAGATTCAAATCCTGATAGTTCTAAATAAAAAAAAAAAATTTCTCACTTGAAGCCATGAAAGAGCAGTACTTATCATCTAATTACGGATGAGATTGTTGTCTGTTTACAATGTTTATGTACCAACATTAATGAAAAAATATATGATGATTCTTTTTGACAAGCACTTCTCTGCCTTGCAGCCAGCCCATTCCTCTACGAATGGAAAAGGTCTGTTGTGTCTCCAAGAGCTGGACGCATGTCATCAAAGGTAAAATAATGCCTGCCGGATTTGGTTATAAGTTGCCTCTATCAGATAACAGTGCTGCTGCTCTTCGAGGAGACAACACTCTGTATCTCTTATCCCATTGCCTCCTTGCCCAAAAAGGGTGCTTTTCACCACAGTATCCAAGATAGAGTAAAGCATATTGAATTTTAACTGCTTTTTCCATACCAAGAAGTAAGAAAACTAATTTCAGCCTTAAAAAAATACGTATTTTTCATAATTAAAATACAAATCGAAGAATGTAGATATGAAAATGCATATGCTAACCCCAACAATATATCGATTGTTGGATGGCTTACACATGGCATTTGATAAGAAACTTAAGGGTCCAAGTTCCTACCATGAGTCAAAATTACATTTCCCTGATCATAATCCTCAAGATACAACTAAACAAAGGACCCATTGCTAAAATTAGTATAAATTCACCTACGGATTTTGAAGGTCTTTCATGCATCCGCTGTTTCGTTTGCAATGCCTCCACCAAAATGATCAATCGCATTAACTCTGTGAGTCGCATAAATAAGCAGATTTCATGCTGCCAATATTACAACAAAACTGTAGGGAAAAATGAATAGATAATTTACCGAAGCTTTTCTAACAGTGTTTCTCGGCCCAGATATCTTGTTTAATCATGATTACTAAGAAACTGGACTATACATGGGTAAACTTGCTCCATCGCCTGCAGTTTGAACAAATTTAGAAGCATTATACATGCAGCAGTCAAATAACAATCAAATGGCCTGTCAAATATTTTCTATCAGCAGTGCTTACCAATCGTCCTCCCACTAAATCATAGTGTGCATAATGCGGACCCTGATGTTCTCCGAATATTTTATAGGCAACCAAGTTCTCAGGAAAAAGCTTTGCAGTTTCTGTTTTAAAAAATAAGGAATATAAATATAAATATCTATGAAAACCATATAAGACTACGTGCATTTAACTAACCACACAGTTACCACCTACCCTCTACAGCTTCAGGTGGGCAAATTAGATCTTGATCTCCTGCAATAGCCACGACAGGGACATTGCTTTTATGTAGATGATCCTTGTAAAAAAATTTACCACTCCTATCACATAAACCCTTTTCTCCTCGGAGAGCTGTTGTGAGCTGCAGAAGAAGTTTAGCTGGTATGGTACCTAGAAATGATAATAGATCTTATGCAAGTCAGTGTATAGGAAAAAACAAAAGCAGAAAAATTGATAGACCCAAAATAGAGCAACTACAGATTACATTCAGAGACAAATCTAACCAGAAAATCAGTAACAGAAATATCATGGTGTAAAATTAAAATCCCAGTTTTGTGTATGAGAATCAAATTATTAATTTTCTATAGAGAAGTCAATCTTACCCATACATAATAGGGAGCCCGATGTTTTATTGGAATGGAGATGAGAATGAGTACTAGGATGGAAATGGATATGATTTTAAATTTTTATAAGAAACAGGTAATACAGCATTCGTCTTGTACCCCTATATATATTTACATATATTTAATAAATTTTTTATTAATAATATAAATTATTATGTTGATTATTAGAACTAATATATTTCTATTTTTAAAATATATATTAATATATATTTATAAAAAAATTACGTAAATGTGCAAGATAAAAATAAAAAATATATAAAAAATAAGATTTTGTTTTTATGTTTTTAAAAAATATTATGAGTACAGAGATTACCTATACTCATTAAATATCAATGGGAATAAGGATAGATTTGAAATATCCATTAGGTATGATAACAGAAATGAGTAAAAAAATTACAAGGATGGGGAGAGGGAATACTCTCCTTGCCCCATACAAGACCTACGAGCTTGTGCAGGATACCCATTGACATCCCTAATTTTCTGTGACATTAACAACAGAACACCCAGGTGTTCATTACATAGAAGAGTAAAGTTAGATTACAATAAGAAAGCTGTAATATTTCACATTATTTGAAGACAAGATATGCCCATTCTTACAGAAGTTATTTGAGACAAGCTTTTTTAGCAACTCCGGATGCATCATGTCCTCTGCTGATATTAGATTATTAAGCCAACCCAAGACGTAAGGAGGCTAACATGATAGAGAATAAGCAGCTGCCAGTAATGTTCCCAATGGAACAACAGGGACATTAAGAGCTTGTGTAGGATCTGCCTGCATAACAAGTGCCAAAATGTTACTTTCTCAAGGAACCTAGTTGTATAGAACTTTTAAGTAGGTAGTCATCAAAATCACATCAACATAGCAATCAAGGCATATAACTCTAGTTCACCCACTTACAAGAGGTAAGAGCAATTTGAGTGTCGATTTTGAAGATGTAATTGAGTGATGATGCCTAAGTAACAATAGCCTTTAGTCTAGGTTCCCTTCCTTCAAAACCTTATAAGATGATATGTAACATACAAGCAATGGTGATTTTTATCAACATGAAAAGAAAAGGAAACTAAACTAAACTAATACTAAAAACTAATACTAATGAATGGTATTTGAACAAATAAGTCAAGTTTCATTCAGATAGTATCAAACTTTAAACACAGGCTCGCCATTGTCTATAAGTTCAAATTTATTTTGGGTAATTGAGGCTGTTCGAAATTGAATCTGATCACTGAAAATAAGAGCCTAACACTCTACCAAACAAAGCAATAGTTTATGACAAGAATATATTTGACCTCAACAATTACACCAGTTTGTGCAGCAGGAAGTTGAAGATTAACAAAAGCAGCTACAATATGCTTTTATAGCCCCTAGTCTTTCCTTAATACACTTGTGCTTGCAAGCACGACTAAACTCACTACCGTGTATGCAATCTTGAGACGGGATATATCATTTGACCAATGGACCCTAGCCAGAAAGTAAAGACATCCACTGTCACATGCCGAGGAATCAACAGGTTTGTTCTTAAAACAAACTCTGGAATCCACTAAATGAAAAGAATCCACATTCATTTTTTTTAATTCAGTCACTATCACCAAGAATAAAGTGGAAATATTAAGAGTAATGTCGATAAAGTAATGAAAGTATTGCCTCCATGATACATGTATTTATTACATTATCATACTGAAGCAGTATTGCATCAAGCATCCTGAGATTGGGAGTACTAAAAACAGCTAGAACCATTATTTTCTCGGTCTTGGCAAGATAAAGAGGCCAAATCTGACAGCAATCTCACTCATGTTTTGACTGAGTTGATGCTCTGCAGATTAGCTTTACCACAATTTAATCACCATTTAACACAAAATTTAGAACTACTTGGTTGTGAACAATGCTACAAACAGAAGAACGATTGTTCCAAGTATGAATCTTAATACATGAAAAAGAAAGGGAAACCAAAGAAATATACCATTCAAAATGCTTTTTATCATCAATTATTAAATGTCATTAAGTGGGAGAATAACCCATATAAGGGCTCATCAAATGGTGGTTCCCACAATTCATTATAATTTGAAAACAGCGCTGCAAATTGGCCTGTCACTATTCAATAATGAGACCAACTACTCACAATGGGGCTTTTATTATCTGTGAGTAGTCAGCCTCGTTGTCAGACCTTGAGAGTCGGGAAAAAAATGCATTTCCCAATTGATAAATGGATTTTGAGAGTTGATAACTTTCCCCGATGAAACTACTTGATGCACCTTGTCCGCATGGCATTTTGATCTCATTTTCTTCTCCTTCCCAAGATTTTATCAAAGAAAGAAATCTTAAAATAGATAAGAAAATATATAAATATCTTAGACCAAAAGGTAGAAAAAAAGGCTTATCAGGATTGAAAGATGAAACTCAAAGAGTGCTGTCTAACTAGAACTCCGACATAAATAGGACCCATCAATTTGAACAATAAAACTAAAAAAAAACGAAGAAAGCATCGGATATAATAATAAAAGGTTAAGCTAAATGAAACCATAGTATAACCAGATTGAGTAAGCTTACTTTTGTAGCACGGGCACTATGACATGGACTCTGTGAGGGTTTAATTGCTCTTATTTTAATTAGTTATTAAATAGGTGATGATACATGAAGCATCTGTGCACCTTAAACATTATAATTTGTTTCCTCCACAGATTATTTCAAATCTAAGACAGTTTTATAATTGTAGGTTAATAAATTGTTAGTTTAGAGCTTAAAAGTATACAAGCTCACCCACAATATTTTCTCCTATAAGGTTTTCAAAGTTTAGTTCAACTAATTGAGGGATAAATCCTGCTTTGCATTTATGCATAAGAATTTAAGGGCAAAATCATCCCAATATGACATAAATTTCAAATGATGGTATCGTACCACACCGTGACTGCACAGCATAAAGCAATATGCCTCCCATTGAGTGACCAATTGCAAGCGATTTTCCATCCTTTGGCTTTGTCTGTGCCTTTATGTATTCCATCTATATGAATGAAAATGAAAATTGTCAATTCAACCTAGACACAGCATGAATAGTATGCAAAATGAAAAATAACAAACGAAATTGATAACATTCTAATTAATCAAGTAAAATAAAAATGAGTCCGCATTTGCATAGCCTTCCAGCATGGCAAAATGTCACCTCACCGCAACAGAACATCCTCCTCCAGATAGGGATAAAAATCCCAATCACACTTCACAATCAAGTCAATTTGTTTCTGAAAATCTTCTATTGCTGAAGAAAGCTGCTCTTGCATGTCAATGAACTGAGGTGAAACAGATCGTTGGCCTTACTCAATAATATTTACAACTCCTTGACTCAGATCTCTAATTTGGCTAGCAATTCCAGAGTTTTGTTTTTTTTCCAATAAGTTGGAAAGCTTCACCCTTACCTCCTCAAAGTGTTCAAACAATTGAGAATCTTCCAAAACTTTTGATATTTGAACAAATAATTTAGCAGAGATAAGTCTTGATTGACCATCACTGAGAAAGCCAGAAAGTCTCTCAGACAAATGCATGAAAATTTCTGTCAACTTTGTCACCAATTCTGATTCATCCCATGCCGTTCCAATCCCTTTGAATCTTCTCCAAGAAAAGAAATCTCAGAATCTGATAAGGAACCAGAAAAATTAGTCAGCCGCTGCTGAGGAGAAACTCCATTTGTTACACTCTTAGCCACAGTTTCCATCTCCTCAGAGACTGCATCGGCAGTTTCCTTAAATTCTTTGAAATTTGATGCCTGTACACTCAGGCCAGCACCACGAAGTTCAAGAATCCATGTGTCAAATCCTTGGCCAGACATGTATCTTGCAAATGAAGTATTACATTTATCAGCAAAAGGATCATAGTTATCAGTAAATGAGATGGAAATAATATTTAGCATCTTAGAAGTTATAAATAAAAGTTGGAAGGCATCATTGTTTATACGACCGTGAGTGTAGGTATTCACGTAAATGCGCAACAAAGGGCATAATTAATGGAACTCTTAACCGTGGGAGAGCCTTGACAATACCAGATTTTGTTATGCAATTTCTTCCATAAAAATATAAGCTTATATTAGTTGACTAAACAAGGCTGTATTTACAAATGATCAAATACGTGCATAACAGGTTCTTAACCGTGGGAGAGCCTTGACAATACCAGATTTTGTTATGCAATTTCTTCCATAAAAATATAAGCTTATATTAGTTGACTAAACAAGGCTGTATTTACAAATGATCAAATACGTGCATAACAGGTTACGATGTCAACAGGTGATAACTGTTGGTGCCATAAAGGGTCCATACGGAATGAACTGTCATTTATGAGTTTCTCATTTAGCATGGTTCAATAATATTTGCCTAAGGGCTCATTATGCATCAGACTTGGACATAGAAACTATGACATATCCCAGGTAGCTATCACCTGGGTAAACAAATGTGATTATTTACTATGTAATTATAATATCAGCAGCTGATAACCTACAACATGGTAAACCAAATGGGCTTCCTGGGTTCATAAAATTTTGCCTTCTTTAATAATTTAAATAAAAAAAAGGAAGCAAATTAATTAGGATTCTTGTTTCTATATATAGTTGTTTCAGCTAGCATGACTTAACATCTATTTCTCATCCCAAATTACAACTAAAAATTATATGAGATAATAATAGAATTAGAACTGTTTTACACTTTTATTTTATACTTTACTGTTTACACCCATGTTGAAATTGGACAGTAAAGTCTAAAAAAATTGGAGGCCAAGCTTTTCAATTCTTGTTTTTAATACCAGAAAATAGAAAATGTCAAGCAAATTTTAATAATAATAATAATAATAATAATAATTTCATTTCTTCTATCTATATATAGGGAAAAGTCAAAGAGAACCAAAAACCTGAGGAAGAGGGTGATAGCGCCAGAGGGCAAGGCACCAATCAGAATTAGGCAGGGACAAATAGTGGAGCTCGTCAGCGGTACAAATCGAAGGCTTGTCGGGAACGTTAGCGTCATTGGAGAAAGCTGTTGGGAGCGGCCCGAAAGAGGTCGAGGAATTAGAATGGAGAGGTCGATGGATAAGGCGACGTGGGAGAGTGAAGCTCCTTCTAGGACTGAGAGAGCGAAAGTTGGAGGAAGCTACCTGAAGAGCGAAACGGATATCCGATTGGAATTGGCGCGTAGACATTGCTTTGGGGTTTACTTAGTACTAGAACATTACAGAAGGAGAAGCGATAAGTGAAAAGTTAAAAACAAAAGGTGGCAGGCTGCCTGGGCCTGCTTTAACATTTTGATTGTAAACCTGGCGTGCTTTTCTACAAACTTTGGTCTTGGTTGAATAAAGAAAATGTGGATGATGATTGATGTTGGCGTGGCATCCAGGTGCGGTGGCCACGGTGGTGATGCGACAACAACCTCCATTCCAAATATGGAAAATTCTACAACACGAGACAAGGCACCTGCCTTGTCCTTGTGGTCTTATGGAAATTTGTTTTTTCTTTCCTCTCTAATAGTGTTCACAGTTTAATCGTCAAAATGGTATTCTTAATCATTGTCAAGCCATCCAACTTTTATTTCCATGCAAATAGTTTGCTATGCTTAATACTTTCAAATTCTGCTCAATTAAAAAAATATTGTCATGATTAAATAAAAAACTAAAAGCTATGACTAAAAACATACCTTTTTTAGAATTAAAAAAAAAAAAAACTAACACTAAAAGATAGTAAGTTGCCACATAATTTTATCTATTTATGAAAATTATCCGTTAAGAGGCTCACACGGTGACACGTATTTTGTGTATGATAATGATTATTTTGTTCCTTCCTTATTATAATAATAATCATTTTACTTCTTTAGTGTTATGAATCGACCATTTTATTTTCTATCAAAAATAAAAAATAAATTATTTTACTCATTTCATGTTATATAATAATCATTTTATTTTTTTAATATTATAAAATAATTATTTTACTCTTTATCAAAAAAATAAATTAAAATATAATTAATGAGAATTTTAAAAAATTAAAACTAAAAAAACCCCAAAAAATCATGTTACCACCATCAACTACCGCTACAAAAAAATATATATATATATCAATAAATTAAAAACTCTTCAAAGATCCATTACTCGAACCACCGTTAGCTCTAACCACAAGCAACCGCCACCACATTGACCTAAAGAACTAATACAAAATCCAACCACCCTAAAAAAAGCCAAACTGAGAACTAATCATCTAGCCAACAAAATACAAACAAAACAAAATTAAAAATATCAACATGCAGCATCATTCCCTCTACAAGGGAAGTCCAAAAAAAAAAAAAAACATATTGGGGAGTTTGGGTTTTGGGAGATTTAAGAAGTTTAAAGGCTTGAAAATTAGGAGAAAGGCTTGAAAGTAGAGATAAAGATAATTACAGTAGAAGATGAGACTATTTGGAATAGTAGAGACAAGTGTTTTGGATATAATTATTAATTTTGTTTTGGTATGATTATATTGATTAGTACCCTTTAATTATATCAAAATACAATACATTTAAGGATAATTTTTTATATAAAATTTAATACCTAGTAATACTAGTTGTTTTCTTTGATTTTGATCTATTTCGATGATTTTTTATGGAATAGTATATTTCAGTTGGTACGTAAATGTGAAATATATTTTATAATTTTTAATTTATTTTTTGTTATTTAATTATTTTTAACCTAATAAAAATAAAATTAATTAATAAAATAATCTTTAAAAGTTGAGTTTCTTTATTTTTATTTTTATTTATTTATTTATATTTTATTTTTTATTTTTTCAAACCAAAGTTTATAACTATTTTAGTTTTTTTCAAGAAAATAATTATACTCCTTTTATAAAATTTAACAATCATAAAACTTTAATTAATTTTTTTCATCTCTTTATTTTTATCTTAATATTTATATAAAAATACTTATTTAAATATTATATAATCAGATTAAGTGTTTAAAAATATCATAAAAAATTTATGATATTATTTTTTATGTTTTTAACTTATTTATTTGATTTGAATATATTGCATATTTATTTTTTGACTTATTAATAATATTATAATGTATAAGTTCATACATGTTTATAAATATATTTATACTAAATCAAAAAATTCAAAATAATAATCAAAACAACTGGTATCAATATATACCATATTTTTTAAAAAAAAATTAAAAAGTTATCCGGTACAATATTAATAACGTTGGTTTAGAGAGTTTTTAGTCTAAAACTTAGGTTATAAATCTAGGCTTTTAAAAATTGATTTTGGAAGTTTTGAGGTTGTGGAGTATTTATGGTGAAATTTTGGGGTGAAAGGAACTATAACGCTAACGACAAGCATGACATTCCCAACAATCAGAATCTCCTAAAAAGAGAAGTTAAAATTTTAATAAAAGAGAATAAAGGGCAAAGTGAAAAAAAAAAAAAAAAAGGAGATTGCCTTTTAAAAGGCGCCTAATAATGCATTTAGGAAGGTGAGAAAACAAATGAGAAGGGGAACCATTGACCCAACCCATTGACCCATGATTGATCCATCTTAAACCAAAATTTTTAAAAGAGATTTTGACTAATCTGTTTGGTATGAGAAAATTCTTTTGTTTTTAAATTTTTTTTCTAAAAAATGTATTTGGTGAATGAAAAGAAATTTTTTTAAAATGAAAAAATAAGAAAATAAATAAAATACTCAATGATATTACTATTAATGGCATCTAATTATAAATACAATATATATTTATTAATTAATGACACTAAAAAATATTTAAAAATGGTAACTTACAAAACACAAAGAAAAAAAGAAATATATATTCCTTATTTTCACAATTGAAAATATCTTTTTTTCATTTTCATATTACAAACAATTTTTATTTTTGCTTTTTAAAAATTTATTTTCATTTTCAATCACCAATATGTTTTTACTCATGTTTTTCATTTTCCAAGAATATGAAAACAGAAAATGGTTTTGTTTTCTAAAATCAAATACTATCTTAGGTTTTTGGGCCATCAAATTTTGAACTTTTTGTTATAAAAGTTTATAAATTTAATTTTTACCAAAGTTTATAAATTTATTTTAATAAAACATATAATAAAAATATTTTATTTATACTATTATTTTATAGTTTGCGACTTCCCCACTTATACTTCCTATGAAAATTTTTTTTCTCACTTGTAACTTTAAGGTTCACTTTCATTACCAAAATGGGATAAAAGTGCAAAAAATAAAGGTGAGGGTAATTTTATAATTTCAGTAAAATCTTGTTGATTTTTATATCGTTACCTCCTTCCGGTAACAAAAGCGAACCATAAGGTTATAAGTAAGAAAAAATTCCAGAGTGTATGTGGAAAAGTTGCAAACTACAAGGGGTATATATGGAGCTTACTTAAAAATAAAAAACAAACAAATAAAAGCAAAAAACTAATATGCTTAATTGAGATTAAAAAATGTTGTAGACACCGAAAATTTGGTGAAAATATTTTTAATTAATTAAATTAAATATTTAGTTGGTTAAATAAATTAGTTAAAGATTTATCAAAAATCACTTGGTAAAAACATACAGTTTGACCAATCAAAATTCAAGAACTCATGGATCATCCAATTAAATTCTATCCATTAGTCATCTTCAATATTATCTCTAATTAATTTAAAATAATTAGAGATAAAATCAAAATGATTAAGTTTTTTAGACACTCTCTCATATAATTTCACTTAGCATTATAAATAGGGAGTTCCTCCAAGCCATTTTGGGAAGTAATTTCCAAAGAAGAGAAGACATAATCCCTTTAGAGATTCTCAAGCCTCTAAGATTACTAACCGTCTCTCCAAGTTCCAAGGCTATTAAGTCATCTCTTCAAATCCAACCAGTTTATAAAGAAACAAGTCTCTATGACCATTTTGATTAAGATATTATCATGTTTGTAGTACTTTGATATTTAATATTATATAAAAATCTTATTTCTTTATCATTGAGCTTGTATGCATATATTTTTATATTGATGCTGATATGATAAAGTCCTTATAATATAATAAAGCTTTACAAGGGAATTACAATAAGATTATAATTATGAGATCATCATTGCATAAAAGCTATATGTTTCATAAATTATTTTTAGTCGATGCTTTATCAATAAGAGGACATCGATAAAAGCTATTGAGACTAGCATATAGTTATGCTCTTATTTATGAAGTAACTATCATAGCGGTTTTGGGGACCATTAGACAAATTTGAAAAAAAAAAAAATGGAGTCGCCACCAATCTTTTTTTGGCTAGGTGTTATTAACCACCTATTAAAACTTACATTCTTAATAAAATTTTAAAATTAATAAAAACTTTATCAAAAGGACAATTTTGGGTCTGTGAAAATAGTTTGGGCTCGAGAGTCATTACGCATGGGGAAGAATTAGCACCCCCACAGTGTCCGTTTAAAACGGTACCCATTAATTATGTGTTATCTTTTAATTTTGATTAAAAAAATTTTAATTTTGGTATTTAAAATTTAATTTTGCTAGTTTTCTTTATTGTAAAAAAAACATATTTTTATTTTTTTAGTATGCTTGAAAAATAAATAAGAACCTTACATATTAAAAAATTTCTAAAAATATTCTAATACTTAGATAATATTAAAAGGAACCATCTCACCTAAAGAATTTGTAAGAATCGCTATTCGAAATTCTCAAAAATCTTATAATCGGCAGCTCATATTTATTTTTAATTTTTATATTTAAAAAAAAACTATAAAGTATAATATCTATAATTTAAAATCAAATAATATTTTCTCAAAAAAACAATTCTTATGCCCTAAAAAATTGAGAAATTTTTATCAAAAATTAATCTAAATGCTCCTATACATAAGCGGCATTTTAGATAAATTTTCTTACTTAGAAATTCTTAAGGAATTATTACTTAGATTTCTTTAGGATCTCATCCTCGGAGATTTTTCATTTGTTTTTTATAAAAATTCTTAGAAGTCATGTAGTAATATAATTATCTATAAATACATTTATTTCCTAAAAAACACACTTATTTATTAAGAAATCTATTCAAATTATAAAAAAATAATTAAGATGGAAATTTTTCATATTGAAAAGAAATTTCTAAATATTCCAATAGTTTGGTAATTTTTAAAAGACTATTTTCAACTAGAGAATTCTAAAGAATCATTACTCGAAAATTCACATTACCTTAAAATCATATAATATTATTGTCATCTATAAACAAATTTATTTCCAAAAGTGTATATTTTTATATTAAAAACTACTCAAATTAAGAATAATGATAAATGAAATTTTTCCATATTAAAAAGAAACTTCTAAATATTTTAATACTTTCGTAATTTTTAGAACACTTTTCTCACCTAAGAAATTCTCAAGAATTTCTACTCAGACTTCTAGAAATCTCATCATCAGAAATTTCATTTGTATTTAAAAATTATAAATGCAAACAATAAACTAGAATTTGCACACGAAAAATAAAATACCTATTATTATGCTATTCATTTTAATTTTGTTTTAATTACTTTACAATTATCATTAAAAATTTTTTTGAAAAGAACAAAGTAAATAAAAATCTTTTATTGAAAATTTTCTTAGATACCTCAATACTTTGACGATAATTTAGAAGAATTTTCTCACCTAAAGATTTTTTAGAAATCTCTACTTGGACTTCCTTAGAATCACGTCTTCAAAAAATTTCATTCATATCATTATGTTATTTTGCATAAGTTGTAAAATGCATGGAAAACAAATCATTCTAAAATAAATCGGGTCAGGGACTTTTCAATAAAATTTGGAAGAAATTAAGATAAGCATAAAATCCACCAATAAGGAAATCAAAACACATGAAATTTAAGTTGTAATTAACTTGACCAACATAGAAGTAATGTGCCTAGCCCTAAATGACAAGCTATGCATGAAGACAGGCCTTATGGAAAACAAACAAACTTTCAGCATGTATTGTGGCTTTAATAAAGAAATATCTTAATAACATTTAGGGCTCCTTGCCAACTCACTTGGAACCCATGTTACCCCTACCACTTTCTATTTTTATTTAAAATCATAAAATACTAGAAAAAAAAATCTAACAGTCCCTAAAGTTGCACTCATTACAATCCATGTTTTGAAGGCTTATTTTATTACATATTTTAGTTAGTTTCTAGGTCCATTTTTGTTTGCCTAAACTAACTAAAGGTAGGGCGTAAAAGATTAAAAAGCAAGGATCTAAAAGTAAGAGAACCAAGGTGGAAAAGCTATTTGGAATGCTTCTAACTGTTGCTATAAATAAAAAAGGTAAAAACTATTTTTGATCTCATCTAATGAAGAAAGTAGTAAACACCTAAAGCTTTCCCTTCTTATAAAAGAGTACTATGTAAAAAACCAGAGCCAACATTAGAACATGTAAGGAATTTCATTTCAAGCATCCATGAACAAACTTTATAGGAAACAGTGTAACATAACCATGTGAAGGTCGAAGCTTTAAGCTTTCATACACATGACACATGTAAGGAAAACAAATAGTAGGTACGAATAAGGCTTTCAAACTTTCAGACCAACAAAAAACATAAAGAAACTTCTAGCTTTCATATATGACCTATACATAAGATGTGGTCAACAAACATAAAAAGATGATGCTTTCACCCATACATGCCACACACAGAAAAAAAAAAAAAAAAAAAGATGCACTTTAAGCTTTCCTTAAAAAAACCCCACATGAAAGAACATGCACATGAAATGCCATAAGAAAAAGTTTAGAAAGGCTACCTTTTATCAAATTTCTCAGAAGTGTTAGTTTTTTACTTCTTGGTGAGATTCCCACTTCTTTGCCTCTTTTTTTTTTCTTTTTTTTTTCAAATGACTTCTTTTAAAAGAAACCCTTTTATCATAAGAAAACTTTTTTTTTTGCTCTTATAATCTCTATTTTTTCTGTATGTTGTTTTTTTTTTCTTTGAAAGCCTTTCCTTCCTAAAGACCAATTTTTTTTGTGTTTTTGGATTGCCTGAAACTTCTTTTTTTTCGACAGCTTCCAACCTCTAAACCTTTCATAATAGGCTTTTTTTTTTTACATTTTTCATGTAGTTTTCCTTTTTTTTTACTTGTTATTTTTTTCTTCTCCAAGCCCTCTTTTTTTTTCATCTCTTCTCTCTTTTTTTGCTCCTCTTTTCTCTTCATTTTTTTCGATAGACCCCTCTCCTCCTATCAAAAAATCAGACCCTCTAAAAAAATCTACTTTTGGTGAATATAGACCCTTAGATCAAATTTCATCCAAAGGTCAAATTTTCTCTTTTTTTCTTTTCAAGAAATAAAATTTAGCCATTAGATTAAGATTCAATTAAAGATTCAATAGTCTACATTATTCACTATGAATGTTGGATTTTTATAGCCTCTATACCCATGGAAAGACCATTTTACCTTTAATGCAAAGTTTTTGGTATTTAGGTTATTTTTTTAGAAATCAATATTCCTATGCTCATTTTTGGGATTTTAAAACACCAAAAATGATGAAATATTATTAAATTGAGATCTGAAAAGTTTCATGAAAATCCAAGTTCGAAAATGTCAAATTATGAAAATACCCTTATAAGGGTATTTTGATAATTTCACACATTTCAGGGTATTGCTGTGATTTCAAATGCATTAAAAATCATAAAATATTATGAAATTAAAATTTAAAAATTTTCATAAAATACGAGCTCAAGAAGATTAAATTACAAAAATACCCTTATAAGGGTATTTTTGTAGTTTCACAATTTTTGAGGTGCTGCTGTGATTTTAAATATACCAAAAATTATGAAATATTATGAAATTAAGATCTAAAAAGTTTCATGAAAATCCAAGCTCAAAAGGGTTAAATTATGAAAATAACCTTTAAAATGTATTTTAGTAATTTTGTACTTTTCTCAGTGCAATAAAAATTTTTAATATTTTAAAAATCACTAAATTTAAGTTTAAAGCACATTGATTCCAATTACGTTGTAAATTTTGAAGATTGACCCCAATTCTATTCATTTTGACCAAGTTTATGCAATTTTGACTTTGTTTGACTAATTTTAACTCTATTGATCAAATTTAACCGAATTTGATCAGAGTTGACTTTGGGTTTATTTGTTTAATTTATTCTTTATTCATTCATACGAAAAAGTATCATCCACATAAATTCCATTCAAAAGAGTTTAACAATAACCATATGGGTCTCATTTTCTTTTGTTCATTATAGGCCTAAATATCAATGCATTTTATAGGCTCTTAAAAGGGCCTTTTATGGGCTTCAAATTGGCTTTATTTGGGTCTCTAAATGGGCCAACTTGTGAGATTTTATGGGTTGTAAATGGGCCTGAGTTAACCATACTAAAATTTTTAGATAAAATTTAGTATCTACAGCAAGCAACCGATCTCATAGGTTGAAGTTTAAATAAACTTAAGCTAACATGTGGGTGTTTATTACAATAACGTATTCACTGAACATGACCCAATATAATAATACTATATGGTAGTTAACATACTGTCTATAGCTACATTCTTATGTGATAGTTGCATAAGTAATCTTTTGACTTGAGATTACTTATTATCTTATATGATAAATGTTATATTTTGACTTTATTTATGGTTCTGACCAAGAATACTCTAGTCAAGTATTATTGGATATAACATAAGGCATATGAAGATGCATGAAGTAATCAAAATGGGATTCATCACCTTGTGTGATCAATAAAGTATCTCATTTAATCTAATTGAATTAGCTTGAGAAATCTTTGGCCAAAGTGAAATAAAAGTTTAGAATTATTCTAAAGCTTATTTGTGAGTTAATGTTAAGGATTAGATTAAACATGGTTGAGCAAGAATAAGTAGATACTAAACTAAACTCAATGTTTAAACCGAGATACTATATGTTGGAAGGATATTAATTATACACTAAGAACATTTACTGATAAATTATCAGGCCATATTGACTTTTCTTTAGCAATTAAGGGTTATGACAATGAAGCTAGCCTTAATCATAATCTATAAATATAAGATTAGCTAATTGGACAATTGGTGATAAAGATAAAAAAAAATTTTCATTCATAGCCGACTACTAAGGCTTACAAAGTGTGTGTTTATTGCGAACATGCTAAAGAACCTAATGGGTTACACACAGTAGAATAATTATGAAAGATTAAAATTACGACAAATTAAGATAGACTTAATTTGATTATGGTATGACTCTAAATAAAGGAAATAAAAACAAGAGAAAAAGTTTCACTTGTTTGGTATATTCGGTTAAAATAGGGTTAATTTTAAAAATTTGTATTCCAAGTATTAAACCTAATGTGACTGAATGTTTTTCCTATAAAAGAAACATCAAGCCCTCCTTCTTTAAACCAAGGAAGTATTTAAAGAAGAAACAAGAAAAAACAATGAAAAAGAAGTTTTACTCAAGAAAATACAAAAGGTTTTGAAAACACTTACCAATTATAGTATGGCTTTGAGTTCACCGAACCTTAGAAAAAGTTCTTTCACAAGAGTTCGTGTGGATCACTATTAGAGACTAAACACTTGGACAGCTTCTTGGTTTGGAATCTATTTGAAAGATCATCAAATTGAACTACGGGATTTTCGACATTCAAGGTAACATTTTTTGCCGAAACTATGCATGCTTGTATATAAATGTTGTTTGTATAATTTTATTGATTGATCTTGGCATTAAGGAATTAAATTTTTTTAAAAATTTTACTGCTTTAACTTTGATAATGATAGATAATTCCCTTCATTCAAATCATTATATGGGTTCCAAATTGGTTTGGCTACAAACGGATCTTTTTTTTGTACAATTATGTAATGCTTTGATATTTTCCCTTACTACATTGAGGCTTTTTTTTTATTATTTTTCTTTGTGAATTGTGTAATTGTTGATTTTTTTAATTTTTTGGTGTTAGGCTTCTTTGGTTTTTATTTTTTTTCTCATCATGATTCTTCCCTTAAAATTCTTCTGTAATTGAACTTTTTCACTACCAATTCTCTTTTTTTCATTTCTCAATTCTGTGGTGTTTTTATAGGGATTTTATTTCAAATGCAATAGAACTCTAGATTAAAAGTAGTTTTAATTCCATTCTAATTCAAGCTCAAACTTTGATTCTAATCAAAAACCTTTTAATCCAAAAAAGCCTAATCATGGACAAATTAGGTCTTCCTAAACTTTTTTTTCCCAAAAACTATGAACTAGATAAATGAATAAATTAAAACAATCAACACTTATTTGGGCTTAAGACCCAAACCTAAAATTAAGTCTAATTAGAAAAGCTCAAAATCTTGATTACTAGATAAAGAAAACTTCGGGACTCGAAAATCAAAAAAATTTCAAAAACCTTAACAAAATAGAGTGTCTATAACTGTCCTCTTTTTGCATTTTCTATATAACAAGAATTATGTAAAAATATAGACATCCATTCAGATTTGACACAAAAGAAAAAAATATATATATATATAGAGAGATTCTCATTTAAAATAAAAATTCATAATTCATAATTGAAATTAAAAAATTCACAACTGAAAATTCAAACAGTCGCAATTTGAAATTCAAGGATTCTTAACTTGAAGTTTAGAGATTTTATAATTAAATTGAAATACTCACAATATACTCAAAAGTTTGCAAAAAATCATAAATTCATAAAACCTTAAAAATTTGTAAAAGGGTTCAAAGATTCGTCAAAAATCAAAGATTTGAAAAATTTTAAAAATTTGCTAGATTTACATATTTGCAAGATTCAAAGATTCAAAAGACTCGAAGATTCACAAAAATTCAAAAATTCGTAAGAATTCAAAAATTCGCCTGTTTCAAAAAGTTACAAATTGTTAAAGATTCACAAAACTTTTAAATTCATAAGAACTCAAACATTCGCAAATGTAAATTTAAAATTTTTGAAATTGTAAATGACTTCAAAGATTCAAAATTGTAAAAATTTGTAAATAATTTTGAAGATTCATGAAAAAAATTTTAAAGCTTCACATTTAAAATTCAAAGATTCATATTCAAATTTTTTTTTTTTAAGATTCATATCCAAAACTTTGAAGATTTACATTCGAAAAATCTTAAAGATTCAAATCCAAGACTCAAAGGCTTATATTCAAAAATCTTAAAGGTTTACATCTAAGACTCAAAGGTTCACATTTGAAAATCTTAGAGATTCACATCCTAGATTCAAATATTCACATTAGAGATTCATATCTAAGATTCAAATATTCACTTTTGAAATTTTTGGAGATACACATCTAAGAAGTCTTAAATATTTAGATTTGAAACTCAAATATTGTCATTTAAAAATTTTAGAAATTCACATCTAAAATTCAAAGATTCACATCTGAAATTCAAATATTTTCATTTGAAAAATTCTTTAAAGTTCTCATCTATATTAAAAAATTTTCATTTGAAATATTTTAGAGATTCACATCTAAAATTCAAATATTCACATTCAAAAGGTTCAAAGATTCTCATTTGAAAGATTAAAAAATTCTCATTTGAAAAATTTAGAGATTCTCATCCAAATTAAAATATTTGCATTCAAAAAATTCACATCTAAAATTCGATGTCTCAAATATTCACATTAGCGATTCTCATCTTGTGATGAAAAAGTTTCTCTGAACATACACTTAACAATTTTAAAATCTTTTCAAAATATCTTCCTAATCTACTTAAAATATTATTTGCAATCAAGAATCAAAATCTTACCAATTTCTCCATCTAAGGGTCAAAATCTTATCTTGAAAAATTTTCCTCATCATAGGATCAACATCTTCTAAAAAAAATTTCTTCAACATTTCACTGAGCTTAATTTCAAAATCTAAAATCAAAATTTCTTATACCTTAAATGACTATCATGAATGTAATGCATGTATATAATTGTGGTAATAAAGTTCTCAAGCTACGATATTGTATTTTCCTTTTTAGCTTCTCAACACTAATAATTTCTAACTTAACTTGTAAATTCCATCAACTAATCCTTTATCATTTCCATCAATTGGTCACAATCCACAAGTTCTATTAATTAATCCATCATGATTTTCATCACTTGGCCACCATATCTATAAAACATTTTCTCAAGTTTCTTTCACTTTTCTAATTTCATTTTTCTTCTTGCCCATGTCATTCTGGATTTCTTTTCAAATGAATGCAAAAATCTTTTATGAATATTATCATTCATTTATTTATCATTATTTCAATTCAGAAAAAACATAGTGCAATCATACATTTCCTCATTTCATTCTAAGGATGCAAAATTGGTAAAGAACAAAAAAAAATTATAGGAAATAGGTATGCATTATTGAAAGAAATAAAAGAAATATAGCCAAAAACAAATCAAAATGAATAAAAGCAAATTACTGTGACTATTTGAATGGGATATCAACATCTAAATAATGAATATTCAAACAATTTTAAATTCAAAATTCTTTTTAAAAGAAAAAAAAAACTCATTCCATTGAATTCCTAAATCATTTTGAGCTTATCAAACCTTGCCCCAGTTTAGTAGTATCTTCAAATGACATTGATCTTGTCAACTCAGATGTTTTCTACCTAAATCACCCTTTTTAGCTTTCAATTTAACTATTCCTTTTTCCTCTTTTTTTTTTTTCCTTTTTTCACATCTTTCTCATTTTTTTCTTCCTCTCATTTCTTTTTCACTTCATTCATTATAGATATTTCATCTAATTTTAGACCAACCCTAAAATATTGGCATAAATCATGATTTCATTGTCCTATCACAAGCTTACTTTAGTTCAATATTTGACTTTTCAATTCGAGCATTCATATTTGATCAAAATTGACTAAGGCACGTATAGGTTAAGGTGGAGGGTTATGAAAATAAAGATAAAATAGGCTCAAAACATGTGTTTAAAAAGTTCTAAACCTTATGATTATTTCATCATTTGAAGCATCTTGACATTTTAACCCATTTTTTCATTTTCTTTTATATTTTTTTCCATTTTTTTAATTTCTTCACATTTTTTATTTTTCATTATTTTCTTTTTAAGAAAAATCTACTCACAAAGAGTTCTTTCTACTTTACCCCTTTAGATCATTTGTGGCATTCACCTTTCTTTAATGAAGGGATTGTTTCGCTCTTTATCTTTAAGATATTTTGTGATCTTTTTTTTTTTTTGCAAACAAATATTTCCTAAAATTTATCCCCCAATTTGGAGAGTGATCATTGGTTAGGATTTTTTTTTAAATCATAATAAGCTAAAAGGTGTAGCAAATTGACAAATTTTATTTTTGCCAAAGGTAAAGAAAGATGGTCATTTCTTATATAAATATGAATAATTTCTTTGAAGACCATTTATTGAACATAAACTTGTCTTATGGATAAATCATCATAAAAGATACATGCTTATGAGACGTCTTTATTTTGCTTTTTAATGAATAAAAACTTTATAATAGTTTGAACTCTTTTTACATAACTTGCTCAAATAATCTTTACAGATCATGTTTATCAATATGAATGAGTTTTCACAATTGAATCCCATATTTTAATAATTATTGTCTGAACATTCATTATTTAGAATCTGAATATATGAAAAGATAAAAGCATATAATAATGATTTACATAAAGGAAAAAATGTCATGAAAATGCATCATATTTTCTATTTTTATTAAAATGATAAAAAATAAAATGAAATATTAATACATAAAAGAAATCTTAGCATTATTCTAAAAGAAATGTTAAAATAACAAGTAGCTCTAGACAACTTCACTTGCTCCCATATGGTTAGGCAAAGGGTTTTACTAATGTTTGGCCTATCTGACTTGTTAAAATTCAACAAGCTAGCTTTAATCAAATTTTGCACCTTGTGCTTGAAAGCAAGACAACTTTCTATTAAATACCCGATATTCCCATTATGATAATCACAAGTAGCATTGGCATCATACCACTTGGGATAGGCAACTTTAACAGTTTCAGTTGAACAAATGCTTCTAAATATTTTTTAACAAATTTTAGGAATAGCTCAGCATATGTCACTTGAATTAGGTCAATGCAAACTTTTTCTTGATTACTTCATGATCTCCTTAAATATTTATCTAGTTAGTAGATCTAGCAATTGATGATATGGTAGAGCCATACACATAAGCTGATTGAAAAATTGGTGTTGGCACTAGCTGATAATAGGCTATTGCTACATAAGCTTGGTGCATTAAATGATGGTAACATAGGGGAAATTTTTAAATTCTTGCCCCTTTATAACTCATAGTTTGAGCTTTACTTTCCTTCTTCTTGGATGCATCAACTTTTTTTGCACTGGTAGTTTTTCCTCCATCTAACTTACCATTCTTAATGGCATTTTCAATAATTTCACCAAATACAACCATGCCCATAAAGTTTTTTGTAGCATTCCCAATTATTCTCTCGTAGTAAGGAGCCTTTAGAGTATTGACGAACAAGATAGTGGTTTCAGTTTTAGTAATAGGTGATTGAACTTGGGTAGTAACATATTTCTACCTCTGTGCATACTTTTTAAAGCTATAAGTAGCTTTTTTCTCCATGTTCTGTAAAGAAAGACAATTTGGAGCCAAATCTATTATATGTCTATATTGAATAATGAATGCTTTTTGCAGTTCTTTTGACAAGGTGATGTGATTTCTATCTAATTGGACATACCATCTAGCTACAAAACCTATGAAACTATCTTAGAACACATGGATCAATAACCTATCATCATTTGTATGAGTAGCCATATTGTGGCAATACATGGTGACATAAGTTACAGGGTATTTGATCCATCATATTTTTCAAATTCAGGGATTTTAAATCTAGATGGGATCACCATATCAAGCACCAGGCATAATTTAGACATATTTATGAACCCATACAAGTCCATCCCTTCAACATCCTAGAGTTTCTCTTCTATTATATTCATCTTTTGAGAAGATGAATCTTGTACTACCTTGGAAGTATTTAGTTTTACTTTTTCCTGTTCCTTAAAATCATCCAAATTAGAAACTTGAATAAGATAAGATACCATTTCTCCAAAGGTAGGATTAATGTAAGCTTGGAACAATTCCTTGGGAAACTATAGATGACATTCCTAGATATGTGTATGGATATCCCTAAAAAAAAGTTGTTATCCTTATTCCCTTTGAGATGTTTGGGCCTAGTATAGGCTATATCTAAGAGGATATATGAGGTTTACAACATCTTGGGATAGGAGGTTTAGCAAAATAGAAGTTTTTTCTACAACCTTTCCTTTATTCATTTTATTAAGCATCTTTATAATTTTTCACAACTCCCACTTGATTTCTATTTAGGCCTTCTCAACCTTTTCAATTCAACTAGCCTATTCTTGCTCTGTAAGCTTTGCTTGAAAACTAGTGTTATAATGGTGATGGGTAAGCTGCCCAAAATTCTCTAGTGATGGAGTTATCCTTGAACCTTTTTACCACAATTAGGACGACGTGTTACTAAATACCAAGAATCATCCTAACTTGTTAGATAAATTCTTTTATATGCATGAATGAATAGATGAATGCATTTATTAGATGTGATACGTAACAATGCATGGATGAAGAAATGAATGCATGAATGGATGCATAAGTTAATGTTTACCCCATAATGATGCATGAATGAACAAATGACTACCTATGTTAACATAAAAATTTAATGACACATGAATGGATGAATAAATGCATAAGATGCTAGATACATAAAAATTTAATGATGTATGGATGAATAAATTTATAAATGTGTTAATGTTTGTCACATAACAATGCATGAAAGACTGAATAAACCCAAACTATTACAACTTTATCACAAAATTCATACTACAAAAGTTTCTTCTTATGTCTTAACTTGGGTTACATTCTAACAATAAGTAAACATGGCTCTAACCTCAAAATGGTTTCTTATGATTCATTATATTTAAGGGTTCATTAAATGTGGGGGTTTGGATGTCTTGACAATCTAAACATCCTCAAATTGCTCCTTACATTATCCCTAAATTGACAATTAATATGTCATCCACATATAGACATATGATAACACCTTTTCCCTTTTCAAACTTACTATAGACATATATATCAAATTCGCTAATTTTAAATCCATTAGCAAACACAAAATCATTTAACTTTTGATGCCATTGCTTATGAGCCTATTTAAATCCATATAAAAACTTAATTAATTTATACACTTTCTTTTTTTGTCTTGAAAGTCTAATAAAGCTTTTCGGTTGTTTCATATATACTTCCTCATCTAATTCACCATTTAAAAAGGTTGCTTTAACATCCATTTAATAGATTTCAAGCTTATAAATGGAAGCCAATGCTATAAGCATTCTTATTATAGCGATTCTTGCTATTGTTCCATGGGTACCAAAATAATGAATACCATGCTTTGTGTAAAAACCTTAACAACAAGTCTAGCTTTGAACTTATCTATAGTTCCATTGACTTTTTTTTTTTTTTTGAAAATCCAGTTGTAACTAATGGATTTGCAACAAGGAGGTAGATTAACTAAGATCCATATATTGTTCCCCATAATAGAATCCATTACATCATCTATAGTTTTTTTCCAAAAAGCTACATCTTGAGACTTCATTGCCTCTTCAAATGTCCTAAGATCAAATTTCATATTGAAAATATATTCAATATGTTTGTTAATTATTTCTCTTGTTCCTTCAACTAGGAACATGTAAAATTTCAAACTAAAGGTTTTAACCTTTCTTACTCTCTTACTTGTTCTAGATACAAAATTATCTTCTTTTTCAATAGAAGTTATCTTTTCTTGCTCTTTTGAGTTATCTAGAGAAATGTCTTTTGAACTAGATTCTAGCTTGAATCTATAATTCATCAAAGAGAGCATCCTTAAATTCAATTACCATATTAATAGGTATAGAGTTATTTGATTATATCACCATGAAACTATATGCATTGCTATATTTGTTGAGCATAGCCAATGAATATACATCCAATTCCCTTTTCACCTAATTCTTTCTTTTAGGTTCAAAAACTCTTACTATTGCTCTATAGCCTTATACCTTAAGACAATTTAAGTGAATCTTTCTTTTCTTCCATAGTTCATATGGGATTAATTTGTCCCTTTGTTAGTAACCCTCTTTTGGATAGGACATGAAGTTAACAATATCTCACCCCTAAAAACCTTGTCCTAAATCAGAGTATGACAACAAAGTATTAACTATTTTGGTCAATGATCTATTTATCCTTTTAACCACACTATTTTATTGTGGACTATAAAGGGGTGTAACATCATGTATAATTCTATTAGAATCAGAGAAACTATGATCAAAATATTAACCTCCCCTATCAGTTCTCAAAGTCATAACATTATAATTATAATGTAATTCTACTTTAGTTTTATAAGTTTTAAACTTATTTAATGCTTCATCTTTAGAATGCATCAAGTAAACATAGCAATATCTCGAGCAATAATATATAAAAATTATAAAGTACTTTTTACCACCTATAAACGAGTACTATGCAAATCATATACATCACTATGTATTAATTATAGGATTTTAGAACTTGTTTCAACTTTATGAAAAGATTTTCTAATTATCTCAATAAGCATGCGTATTCTACATTTTCCATCATTTCTTTTGACACTTGAAATTAAACTTGATTTAGACATTCCATTCATTCTACTATAATGAACATGTTCTAATCTATAATGCCAAATATCAAAAGAATCAAAAAAGTAAGCATTATTATTATTATTATTATTATTATTATTATTATTATTAATCATAATAGGCGGCGGTATTAGCATTTCCCTTTCTTTTTGATGTAGCAATTCCCTCGTGTTAGCATTACTTATTGAACAAAAAGTAAAGATAAAGCCCGCATGCGTGCTATCTGATCATGCTGAGTTGTGAACATGTGAAAGTCCTGATATATGATTTAAAACATTGAATGTTGAACAAGGCTGTCAAAGGTTAGGCCGTGCTGTGCTCATTTTTGAGCGAGATCAGAAGAGAAATTTTTTTTCTTTCAAAGACCCATTCTCATGCTGCCACAGCAGAATTCATCCCAAAAAAAAAAAAAAAAAAAAAGAAAATCAAAGTCAACAACAGTGGCGTTGATTCACATTACACTTATCTGCTTGCACAAGTTGTTGAGTTCAGATACCTCAATAATTTTCCCTTGCACAAAGTCTTTAAATGCCCCTTACTCGATTCTATCGAAGAAAGAAAAAGCAAAAGAATTCAAACTTGTCCTTTATTTTTGTACAGTGTAATTTTGTCACTATATTTTTTAATTATATAAAAAATAAAATATTTGATAGAATATTAATAATTTTTTGGATGATATATTATTTTATGCTTAACTTTTGATAATTTTTGGATCAAATTCAATAGTACAGTGATAAGATTGAATCTATCCAAAGATTATAAATTTGACCCATCACTTTAATAAAATGATAAATTTAAACTTGTTCCAAAAAAAAAAATCTAACTAAACCCACCACAACGGTCAGTTCGGTTAACAAAGAGGTGAGTTCTTGTGAGACTATTTTGGGAATTAATCTTTGCAGGAAAATACTAGGCCTCATGCTACTACACCAATAATGGACCTCATTTTACTTTTCCTGCATGCCGTTTCAAGCGACAAAAGCCTATAGAGTTGCTATGATACGATATAATGGGTAGAATAACTAATGCTTTATCCTTCTTCAGCATTTGGCCTTTGGGGCTTCGAATCATGATAGTTTTAAATGGCAACAAAGGGATCCATACGAGTTAAAACTTGTCAGACTTTATTTTATGCATAATAGTTGGGTAGTCTATTAAACTTCTATAAACGTGAATAAATGATTATAATTCATAAGAAACCACCTTAATTTCCCCTAAAGATTGAGACAGAGTAGGTGGCAGCTCGGTGGCTTTTCAGCAACACACAAAGACAAGAGTGATGGCATTGGCATGGAGCGATGGGCAGCAGCTGCAATTCAATTTCACTATTACATTTGTTTTGCTTTAATTTACATCACTTATCTCAGCCACGCGAGAATCAATACCATTTTTTTTCTTTCAAAGTCCAAAAAAGAAAAAGGTTATAGATTTTAAGAATAGCTAACAAAACAAACAGAAGTAAGCTCTCTACTATTTTTATTTGTAAATTTAACATAATGTGTTTGGGATTATCTCACAGCAACTGGTCAAAGAATCATCTGATAAAGTTATGGAACTTCAGCTTTATAATGTACTTTTATCTTTTTTAGGCCAAGCTCTTTATAATGTGAATAATCTATATTTGGAGGGCTTCATTCAGACAACCCCAACGCTAAAAGACTAAGAGACGTCCCATTCATAGAACCAAATAATTGCTGCGGTAGAAAGTATGGAGAATGTCCCCACTTCAGAATATGCAATGTATTTAGCCTTAAAATACGGTGGAATTTGGAGTGCACTTCACTCAAAAGTCTTTGATACAAGGATGGCTCTCTCCAAAATGAAAGAAGAAAGAAACAATAATAATGCCATTATAATATTTTTGGCAAAGAAAAGAAGTGGAAAAATGAGAATGACATAAAAACTTGAACATCAGGGCAGAGGCCAGAAGGAGAGAGAAAATCAAAGAGATTTCTTTCGATAGAAAGTATATGGCATTTAAGATTACAAATATATCCTATAAATTATGACGAGAGAATATAAATGAAAAACATGAAAAGAATAATCAGGATACAGGCTTTGTGTCACCGGTCAAAACTTAAGTTTCGAATTCGTGCGATTTCGGGATCCGAGCATCCACTCATCCGACACCTCAAATCAATCTACCTGTCACGATTCGTATCCTTATGAGGTATTGTCCGCTCTGACCCCTGGTCTTACAGTTTTATCCTACAAAATGCGCCTCACAAGGCAGAGGTGATGTAAACCCTTTTATATCTCAATGACCCTCCTATTATGTTCGATGTGGGATTCAAGACTCTTCCTTAAATCCGTGACATAAATCCGTGACATTCTTCCCCACCCCACCTCGTGACGCTCTCGTCACGGAGGCTGATTACCCTACTTACCGCCCTCGAGATGCTTGACGTGGATCAAACGGTTTAGGGTTGGCTTTGATATCACTTATCACGGGTCGAGACTTAAGCTCCGAACCCGTGCGACTTTGAGACCCGAGCATCCACTCATCCGACGTCCCAGATCAACCTACCTGCCACAGTTCACACCTTTATGAGGTATTATCCGCTCTGAACCCTCATGAGCTCATAGTTTTGTCCTACCAAAAATGTCGCATAAGACAAAGATGATATAAACTCTTTTATACCCCAGTGATCGTCAAAACTCTTCCTTAAGTCCATGACAACTACATTCTTGCAAATGAAGGTTTCTCACATTGTCAGCAATAACAGCATGGCCTACTAGGTGAAGTCGTTTGACAACCGAAAAGAATTTCCAGCAGAGAAAGCAAGTCTGTCAGCATGCATGAAGTTCAAAGAAATGATGACCACACCAGTTAACGTATATCATCCAAAAACGAAGTTAATTATCCAATCACAAGTTCACCCACAGTTTCTCTACGGCAAAAAGTGTAATCAAGTTTGTTGAATGATTACATTGAATCCTTGGAAGTCGGGTAGGGGAATGGGGCAACAGGCAGAGTTTCAAAGAGGATTGTGCGGACGGAAAAACGAATATTTTTGTTATCAAGAATACAACATCCAAGGAGATGTATGAGATTGAGGAACTATACTAAAGAAGGATTCATTTATGAAACCTATAAAAAGATCAATATAAAAGTCTGGTGCACAATCCTAAGAATGAGACTAATCAACTGTAAATATCAATGATGAAAAACTGGCAGAATTCATGGCAAGACACCGGAAATTGGCAGCAACAGAGAAGGATTTTATCAACAGGAAAACCAGTTAAGGGCATAATGCCTGTCGAAGGGTCAATAAGAGGAGGCAAGGATCCTCATAAATGTCTTTCCGTTTTGAGAGTATTGCCTGACTTAAAACGGAAAATGTAACTTTGCCAAATCAAACAGTGAGATAAGTCTCCTTATTTCAGGCACTTTAGTCTTGTTTTGGGTAGAGACTTGAAGAGTCCATCCATGGGGAATTCTTTCTTCCATGTAATGGATCATATACGAGCTTCTATCAAGAATTTATTTTTGCAAATATATGTCTCTGCATACCGAATACCATAGGAACCCTGGATCAAGAACAATGTAAGAAACAATTAACTCGAAGCTTTTGTATAACCATTATCAAGTAACTGATATATGAACAATACAAAGCACACAATATTTGAGTTTGAGCTTTTACAGTATAACCTTCAGATGACTTTCATTTCCTATGACCATAACAACAATATGACATACACAAGATAGTAAAAGACCACCAGAGTTCCTTATTATCTTTCAGGAATACATATCACAAACCAACACCAATAAAAAGGCAGACATTAAAACAGAATTTAAAGATATCAACCAAACCCTTCTTTCAAAATTGTAGTTGCTTTCCTCTTAACTGATTTATATTGGCTGTGAAGTTCTGATTTGTGGCTTCATGTTATCACTCGGAAGTTGAGAAGATGCATCTGGCAAAACTACTGCAGCGGCTGCAGTCATGGTTTGGTACTGAGAAGGCATTGTGGGTGCCAGAGGCTGAGTGTAATATATCTGAGCATGTGCAGGATCCGTGAATTCATAAGCATATGTGGCAGTTGCAGCGGAGGGAGGTGCAACAGATTGTGATGGATGATGAATTTGAGAGTAACCCACATATTGTTGCTGATGCTGACTATTTGGCACTTGAATCAGCTGCGGAGTACCAGTAGTTGTTGTTCTGTATACTCCTGTGGCACCAGCCATTTCAGGTTTGGCAATAGGAGCATTTCTGTATGCTACAGGAGGAGCCATGGTAGGATTGGGAGGAGTCTGCGGACGGCTAGATGGGATTGCAGTAGTGGCTTCATTAATAGTAGGTTGCTGGACAGGCAAGTTGAAGGCTTGGGGTTGCCTCGCAGGCACATAATACAGGGGATATTGCTGATCAATCTGTGTGTGATGATGATGGTGTTGCTGCTGAGAGGGGAATACAGGGTAATAAGCTGAGATTGGCACCGCCCCTGTGGGGTGATGATGAATGTAATGTGGTGCACCAGCATGTAAGAATTGCTGTTGTTGTTGTGGTTGTTGCTGTTGATCAAATTGAGGTTGCTGAAATATATAACCAGACTCCTGAACTGGTTGTTGAATCTGAACCCCAGCGATTATGTTGGGGTCAGAGATATTAAGCTTTGTATCAACTGGGTTTGTAGGAATCCTATTAGCCCCAGATGGGATTTGAACAACTGGGTCTTGATAAATCACAGGTTTTTGGCGTGACAATGGATTCGTAAAACTACTGTCACTGCGCAAATTAAAAACACACACACACACACACACACACACACACAAAAGAAGAAAACCAATCTCAGCTACTTTTTAAAAGTAAATCCAAGCAAGATTAAAGAAAGAAACAAATTCAAGGATGATGAAAACAGTACCTTGAGACGGAATCCGGAGAAGCCAAATCATGACCACTGCTAGACTTCTGTTGATTCTGAAGAGGCAAACCCTGAGGCTGTGACTGTGGAGGTGGTGGTTTCCTATACCCAACAGGAATCCCATGATCCGATCTCTCATCATCCGAAAAACCCCGATTCATATACTCCCCAGGAACCACACCTGAACTCAAACCCACCCCACCGCCAGACACAGGTATGCCCACCGGCATCGGAGGCGGCGATGACAAAGCCACAAACACTTCATCCTGCAGCTTCACCCCTCCACCAGAAGCAGCAGAAGCAGTCACAGTAAATTGAGCAAACTGTTCCTCAATCCCCATAATTTTATGATCCTTCTGATCCTCGGCGTGGACTCGAATAGGAGGCAAGTTAGCAAGAGAAGGAGATGAAGAAGTTGAACCAAAAGAAGAAGTAGTTTCAAGCATAGGAGAATCAGGAACCGAGTGAACATCTTGACTTTTCAAATTCATATTCTTCTGACTGCCACTACCTTCATCTTTCAAACCAACTTCAACAACATTTCCCTGACGATCGTCATCCAATCCCAACAAACAATTCACGTTCGTCGCCGAATCCGAAAACCCTCTGTCCAACAACCCTGTCCCATTCAACGCGTTAAGAAACCATTCATCAGACTTCGTGGAATTGTTAATAATCGGCCCAATTGAATGGGAAGACACCGGGATCCCCTCCGGATTGAGAGGGAAAAGAAATAGGCGAATACGGGAGGACTTGCTTGACGGCGTTGTTTGGGAACAAGTACGGTCGTATTCATCGATCATGTTTTCAAGGTCTTCATTGGTTGTAACGGAGATGAGAGAGTCGAGGTCTTCGGAGGGAAGTTGGTACTTGAGGGTAAAAGGGCGGCCCTGGAGAAGAGAAAGGGAGAGGCGGTGGTGGAGAGAACTGAGGGAAGTGTTGCGTTCCACGACTACCATACGAGTGTCTCCACCGATATAACATAAGGCTTTGTCGTGGGGACGAGGGACGATGGTGCCTCCATAGCTACACATGAGCCGGACCTTTGAGTGGAGAGTAGGGGGAGGAGCTGGGTCGTCCCATGAGTCCGTGTTGCGGGATCGTGGCGAGGAGTCAATAGAATCAGGATAGGTAACAGGGATGGCAGGTGCGGTTGTGGTCGTTGAGGTGGTGGTAAGAGGGGGAGCCGCCGCATGTGGCGGAGGCGGGGGTTCCATATTGGGGATTTGGGGGGGTTTGGAAATAAAGAAAGAAGAAAAGAGAAAAGGCAGGGGCCTGAGGTCGCTGAAATTTGATGCTCTTATAGTTACTCAACATTTGGTTTTGCCTAGCTGTTCATTTCTTTTTTTTTTTTTTTTTAATTTCAATCAATTTGTCAGAAGTTAAAATCTTTCTCACTATTCACCTACTTAGCTACGCTATGAAAATACAGCACCATAATCTATTTTTCTGTTTTTACTTATCAATTTATTATTTATTAGCATTACTTTTGTAATTTATTATTTTCGCCTACATTAGCTATTTATGATGAAAACTCATAATTAGCGATATCTCCCATCAATGCATTGATCATAATTAGTTCAAAACAATACATAGAATATCATTTTCTAGATTATTAATGATAAATTTCCAAATAAAATCTTTATACATTGAAATGAATAAAATTATGACCATTTTTTAAAAAAATAAAAAAATTTATTTTTATTAAAAAAAATATTTGATTTACAAAATCTAAGATTTCATATTTTTCGTAATATGATTTTTGTGTTTGTTTTACGAAATTTATAATACTTTTCTCATGTCGAAGTTCAATATTTCCAATAGTATCAAAAATAAAATAAATAGCCTAAAATAAAAAAATTCTCCTCTATTTGAAGTTTTCTTAAATTCCTAGTAGTATGCAAAATATTTTATTTTTACTCTCAATAACTGATATTTACGATCTATTATATCATTTAATATCATAAACCTTATATCATAAATGAAGACTCAATTTAATATGAATAGAAGCATTCAAAATCTTAATGTTTGACATCTAACATTGCGTATGAAAAAATATTATTTTATACATAATAGAAATTAAATAAGTTCTTTTAGTTTATTTTTAATTAAAATTTTATAATTAATTTGATTTTATTTAATAAAATAATGAAGAACTAGTTAGGAGGGGCTTTGACAAAGAGAAAAGAAAAAGAATGAATCTCATTAATTTAATAACTATAACATCAATTTTTTTTTTAAAAAAAAAGTAAGTTCTTTATTTTTACAATATTTCGATTCACAAAAATAACTTCTATTGACGCATTTTTTAAATTGAAAAATAAATAAAACAAATATTCATATACAAATCTTAAAAAAAGTTTATTTTTATGTTTATTTTTATTATTTATAAGTAAATTTTTATAAATAACACAAATTTTAAAGGAATTAAAAAATAATTAAACTTTTCAATACAGAAAGAAAAAAGTGTTTTAACCAGGTTGCCCCATCCCTTAAAATAATTAATATACTTATATTGATTTTTAGTAAATTTCATATAATCTAAATGCATACTATTCTTTCTGTTTCAAAATAATTATCCTATATTGACTTTTTTTTTTTTATCAAAGTAATTTTACTTTGACCTTATTTTTAAAAATAAAATATTAAATTAAAAAATAAAAAGAAATATGTTTAAAAAATTTGAAACTCAAAGTTTACAAATCTTATTTTTAATTTTCTTATTTTGTTAAAAATAATGGTCAAAATTGAGTTAATTTAAGCAAAAAAATCTATAAAGGACAACAATTTTAGAATAAAGAGAGTACTATATGTTAAATTTATGTAGGAGATGATGTTTGAAATATTAAGCACCATCTATTATCATAATAGAATATAAAATTTACATGTTAAATTTATATATAGTAGATAAAGATTGAAAAAGTAGATGCCATTTATTATCGTAATAGAAAGTGTAAAATTTACATGATAAATTTATATATATAAATAAGTTACAAGAAAATAAAGTAAGTTGCACACGATACAAATATATAAATTAATTTAATTAAACCACTTATAAGTTAAATAAAATATATTATGAAAATGTTAATAAATCAATTATTTAAATGATTTTGTCAATGTCAAATGCTATTCATGTGTCATAAAAAATAATATAGTAAAAGAATTCATTAGGTAATATTATATTTCATGAACCAAACATAAAAATTTTATATTCTTTTATGTTAAACCAAACACAGTAATCTTTCATTCCCCAAAATTTGTCTAAGTAAGATGATTATATGAATGCAATACTTGATTATGATTATAACTTCACAAAAAAGTTTAACATATATACAAGTATTGTAATAACTAAAATCAAATTGATAACTATCCAATCAGATTCTTTTCTTTTTTTTTTAACCAAACCTATTTTCTTACTATATTGTACATGTTCATTTTCTTTGAAAATTGTTACATGCAAAATTAATTACCATAATTAACTTAAATATTTTTTCATTTTTCATAATTTAAAACTATCATGTGAAAAGGTTAGAAGATTTCAATTTATCATATCAAAGTCTTTACTCTATTATAGTAAAATCTATTTTTTATTTAAAAAAATATAACTTTTGATGATCTGTTTTACTTTAATACTTAAAATATCAAATATGATATGATAATTTGTTAACAATGTAAAATTTTAATGATTTTGTTTATATAAAAAACTTTATTAGTGAATTTATAAGTAGAAATTGAAAGACTAATTGTTTAATTTTTATTTTGTTATACATATATTTATACATTAACATATTTATAATTGTAAATTTTATTATTATACGTTGGATCTAAATTTTTTTTATTATTAGTAAATTTGATATATTTTGAAAAAAATTATTGTTATAAAATATTATTTCAATCTCTTCAAAGTTAAATGAAGATCCCCACAGCTAAAAACAAATATTTTTTAATATAACATACATATATTAAAAATTGAGTTAAATAATAAAAAATAATTTTAAATAAAACTAAAATATCCAGAAGTATGTCACTCACTTTAGTGGCAAAAACCCATTAACTATGAGGTCTAGATATAGAAAATCAACTTCAGAAAAACGCGTTTTCGTGCTTTTGGGGACAAAGAAAGAAATTGAAAAATTAAAAATAATCCTTAACTCCAAAAAGCAGAACTTCTACGCAACTCCGGCTCCACGCCCACGCCTGACGCGATGGTTCTGTGCCTTTTTTAAATTAGGTCGAATTGTACAAATCATACTTTTTTACTCATGTGAAATGGTGGATTTAGTACCTACACATTAATCCATCAAAACCAGGTCCTTTTCATTTTGTAAATTGATAAATTAAATCTAATTAAAAACAGAGTTAGGAGTGCCGTTAATTATGCTGATATAGTTTTTTTTTTTTTTGTTTTGTTTAGGACCTTAAAATATTTGATAATTACTTTAAAATTTTATTATTATTTTAGAGTATTGAATTTCATAAAAAAAATAAATTCTCTCAATGTTTTATTTTTTTTATTTATAAAATTCAAAATAAAAAATTTATTTAAAAAAAATCAAATTTTTTATTATTCAGACTAATAAATATTGGTAATTATACTGATATGGTTATTGATTATAATGACACGACATTGATCCATTTAATATGTCAGTTTTACAAATGTTTCATCTTTCATGGCAATTTAATTTCCTTAGTATTAAATACTGAAAATACACCTCATTCACCTTCTTCAGTTTCTATTCTCTCTTTAAGAAACCTAACCCTAGCTGCCTCTCTCCTATCTCATCACTCTTTACCAATCCTCTCTCCCTTTCCCATACTCTCTTTAGTATCTTGTTTACTTCTTTCAGCAGCTAAAGCGTGCCTCGTCTCTCCTTTTATCTCGTATAATCATGTCCTTTTCTGTTTTTCCTCAACGCCATCAGAGTTATCGCCAGTTGTGGTAAACTCTCTGTTCTTCATTTTTTTTTTCTTTCCTTCCTTTCTCTTCCGTCTAGCTAATCTCCATTTAATCTCTTCTTTTTTTTTCCTTCTCCTTTCTCTTCTTCATTGACCAGATCTCTTTCGAGCTGAGACTCCCTTTCTTTTTTTCCATTACATTCTTCTCTTTCTAGTCGAAACCAGATACCCTTAACAAACTTTCATTTTCAAAATTTAAACTTTTGGTTTGAATTTTTGGAAATTGTATTTTCACAGTTGATTTTTAAAAAAAATTAATTTATGAAATTTATAAACCCCTCTCATTTGGTTTATTCTTTACATCCTTTTGTTGGTTTGAATCACTGAAATTTGTCATTAAGTAAGTGTTCTGGGTTGATGAATGAACAGGTTAAAGTGTTGGTTGAAAGGTGTTGTTCAAGGTAGATGAATTGGGTTCAAATGACAAAGCAACCACTGCTCTATAAAACGACAAAAAAAAAATTTCTGTCACTTACCACTTACGATTGAAGGTTCATTAACTTCCATTAAAAGCGCAAAAGAAAAAGTCTCGGGAATTCAAACTTCTTAGGTATGGCAAAGTGACAAACATTTTTTCAGGTCTATTGTAAAGTGGCAAATTGACTACTCATGAAAGATAAATATGCATAAAATTATTTATGCTTATGCCATGGTGGCTTGCTTGTGTTCTGGCTTTTGGGTTACAATTTTTGAGTTTCTTTTTAATGTAATTTTCGTTTTTTTTTTTAATTTTTTATGCAAGAAAAAAAAATTACCGACTTGGCTTTTTTATGTAAAATGATTAAAAAATTTTCAACGTCTCCAAAATAAAATTTCATGTCATCGATTTTAATTGAAAAAAAATTTCAAAAATGCCATATCAGATTGGTCAATACCAGCACATTACAGCCAACACCCTCGACAACAATATTAAGTGCTTTCATTTAATTTCGTTTTCCATTTGAACTCAATTTAATAATTTCATTTAAGGATTCAATTTTCATCGATTAATGTGTAAGGAAAAAAAACCACCCTCCTATAATTTCCAAGCTGAGACCGCAAATGCGAGGGAATGAGTCACAAGACCCCACGCGCTGAAACTCAAATTGCCATTGGCTAGACTGCGCGAGAAATCATAGGAGGTGACGCGCGTGGGAACTGTCCGACGGTGGTCATGAATAGAAGAGATGCAAGCGCCGTAAAATCGCAGAAGGTTTAGCCAAATGCTACCGCAACGAAAATCAAAGCATTAAAAGATTAATAAACTGCGAATGTTGAAAATTAAAGAATAAAAAAGCAGGCGCCACCTGTGTTCTGATTTCTGAATGTTCAACGTTTAATTTTTCAGAACCTGCATGTCATATTTGATTTGTTTTTACTAAAATATAAAAAAATCTCGCGAAATATTATTATTGCATTTAAATAAAATTGTCAATTTTTATTATTTTATTATTTAAGTTTTTATATGATTATTATATTTAAATAAATTCTCAAATCTTATTTTCGTTACATAAAATTAGCTTTTTTAAATCATATCATGCAGGAAATATTTTTATTATTTTCATAATTTAAAATTAGTTTTTTAATTAGCCTTAATTTTTTATAATTCTTTAATAAAAGAATATGCAATTTTTTATTGTTCTATTATATATAATCATATGTTCATAAATACTAAAATACAACTAAATAACAGTATACACATTTTGTAATACTTGTTCAAAGCCCAAGCTTTTGTAAATTTTCAAAAAGACTATAAAAATTTTTCTTTTTCATAAAAAATTATTTTATCCAATTCATTTACTAAACAATGAAAATTATGCTATTTGTTTTTCTTGTTCAATCAAAAAAGCAAGGTTCAATTTTAAATAGTCAAGATTTTTACTGCTGGTCTATATATTTTTTTAATGTCGGGAATGTTGTTATTTACATTTTTGGATTCCTCATTTGATGTTGATACAATACTTTTAGGTTTTATATTCTTTCTGCTCTATTATACTCTTAATTATGGTTGGATATTTATAGCCATTTCACTACTTTAAAAAAATTTTACTTTAGCTTAGTATAAAGAAAATAGTTAAGATTAATAATTCTTTATATGTTGATATGGATATATAAAAAAAATATATCATTTGATTAAATTGTGAAAGATATTTATATTAGTAAAATATTCTTAAACTATTAAATCTTATAAAACTAAACCAAAAATAAAACATCAAATAATAATAATAATAATAATAATAATTTCTTATATATATTTAATTGAACAAAAAAAATAATTATTGATTGGTCATGACCATTCATTTTTTTTATTAGTCCTTATTTTTTACATATATCAAATCTAAATGTATGTATCATGTAATGCAAATAAAACCAAATGAAACGTTTGAAGAAACAAACGAGTTAGAGGAAATAAAAAAATAAAAAAGAAATAAAATTTGAAAAAAGTAGTGAATTATACCTATTACCTAGTTGAAACCAATCCAAAGGTACACTTATTTTCCTTTTATTATTGAAATCTAAAAATATATATTATAAAAAATCCAACACCATCACATACTTATTTTTAAAACTAAAAAAAATAAAAATAAAAGAAATAAAAAAATAATAAAGGCATAAAATGAATTTATTTATTCATGAGTATGATGTGATTACTATTCTTTTTAGTTTTTGTCCATTCTTGTCAAAACTTATAGATCATAATCGTCAAATAAAAGAAAAGATTGTATTATTCAATTTCTAATTCTAATAGTAACAAATAAAATAATATTGGTTAGGTGTGATGCTCTCACTTTATAAGCTTTTTATTTTTATTTTGAGATTTTGATTTCGGCAAATAAAAGTTTATTAAGCTTACATACATATATATGTCTGTGGTGCTATGATTAAATTTGAAAAGAAAAGATAAATTATGATTTAATATATTTAAATTCAAAATTTCTGTAAAATTTCAATTTTTGATAGAGTTTGATTCAAATTTGAATAGTTACCCAAAAATATTAAATTTAAATAATTTATTAAATATAATTATTTGATAGCATATATATTTCAAATTATGATTAAATTTAAAAACAAAGGTAAATTATAATTTAATACATTTGAATTTAAAATTTATGCAAAATTTTAAATATTTTATAGATTTTGATTTGAATTTAAATAGTTATCTAAACTTGTTAATTTTAAATAATTTATTATTAATAAAGTTACCTGATAAATAATATAATATAAACATTATTTTATGTGTCATAAAAAAAAACTATCCACATAGGCATCAATGTCAATACATCTTATCCAATAACTTAATATCCTATAATATAATATATATTAGATTCACTTTGATTTAGATTAATAAAAATATCATCTTTAATTAAGTCTAATCTTGTCGCATCTCAATTTATAGTGGTTTTATTTGATTGGTTTATTTATTACTAATTTTTAGTGTGAATATATACTATTCATGTTAAAAATATTTACTATATCTATAATTTTTACTTGTAATACAACCTTTTAAGATGTATCTAAAAATATATTTGATAGATAAAAATGTTTTTTTCTTTTAGCTGAAAGAAAACCTTTGGATAATTACAAATTTTCGAATAAATATATCTTAAAAAGATTTGGATAACTAATGATTTTTTAAATACATTTATTTAATCCATAAATAAAAAATAAAAATAAAAATTTCTTATTTAAATAAAATCTTACCAAAAATAATAATTTTACCTATTTAATTATTTTAAATCTCAATTGATTTTTCTTCTAAAATTTGAAAGTTTTGGATAATTCAATAATTTTTGAAATATACATTTTTGATAAATACTCTAAAATTAGAAAATATCTTATGTATCATTATAAAATAATTTTTAGAAATTTTCTTACTTATAAAAAAGAGAAGATATCCACATGAGTGTTCACATCATTAAATCTTATTTGGTAATCATAAATGTTGTAATATATATATATATATATATATATATGATTAATGACATGTTAGCGCATTTTAAGACATGTTGTCACAATTAGGGGTAATAGATCGAGTTTAAATTAATACAATATTAAATTTGAGTTCGAACTCAACTCAAAATTTGAGACTCAAAACTTAGCTCGTACTCGATCGAGTTTTACTTTTTTAACTCAAGCTCGACTCGAAATAAAAATCGAGTTACTCAAAGTTACTCAATTAGACTTGATTAAAATGTGAAAATAAGCTTGATTCTTATATCCGATAAAAACTTGATTATTTGTACTTGAACTCGAGCTTGAGTTCAAGATATTTTATTAATTAAAGTAATAAAAATATATTAAAAATAAAAACTCGATTAGGCTTGTGAGTTACTCGAGTTAGGTATAAGAATGCTCAAACTCAACTCGATCAATAAGTCAAGTTATTCGAGCTTGAGCTTGACTTGATAATAACCGAGTCAAATTCAAGTTTTATTTGAGTTAAACCCGAATAGCTTGCAAATACTAATATATTATTAACACCCCTGGACATAGTGATGTGGTAAAAAATTATACATGTGATAGAAAATATGTAAAAAAATGGAAATTTTCAAAAAAAATGATCTAACAAAAAATTGTATTAATTATTATCATGATCAAAATAATTATTAGAAATGAAATAACAATATATAAAATTAATAAAAAAGGAAATGTCTATATTTATATTAAAATTAATAAAAATTTAATTATTTGATGCCATAATTCAAAATAAATAATTAAAAAAATTATTATGTAAAATTATTATTTTGTTAATACAAAGAAATTTTCTATATGTAAAATTAATAAAAAAGAAATATTGATCTATATGAAAATTAATAAAAATTAATTATTTAATATCACGACCAAAAATAATTAGTGAAAAGAAAATATCTATATGTAAAATTAATAAAAAAAAGAAATATCTATATTTATATGAAAATTGTAAAAGTTATTTTAATTTTCTTTATATTAATTTTCATATAAATATATATATATATTTTATCAATTAAAAGGGCTTAGATAGTGAAAAATAAAAGGTAAAAGTTTATTTAAATATAATAATTGTATAAGGACTTAAATAGTGAAAAATAAGAATTGAGAAACTTATTTAAATACAATAATAATATAAGGGCTTAATTAGATTTTTTTAATATTTGAAGGGTTTTTTTTTTCCATATTTTAATCTTATTTTTTTTCCTCGCTAAAACATTTAAGTACTTTTGTAGGCAATAGGCATCTATATTTGTGAGAATACCAGTGATGTCTTTCTTGTGTATTTGAATTGGCATTATGAGTTAAAAGACATTAACTTATTATTTATCTACTCATGTTAGAGGTATCAAATGAGCTAGATATTGACTTACTATTTATCAAATGAGCTAGACAGCTCGTATTATGATCCGGTTTTATAGTGTGCTAAATATGACTCATAATGTTTATGTCGTGTTAGATTAGAAGTTTTCAGTTCATTGGATTAGCACGATATGATCTATTATGAGTTAAGGTAAGTACATGACATATAATCTAATACAACAAAGCATACAATTACTAACGTGTCGAGTTTTGCCGGTCCATAACTATTATAAATATGTTCTCAATGCATTAGTCCATGAATTATGTTTCTCATTACTTTTATTATATGATGAAAACTACTTTACCTTTGGTACTTTTATAAAGAGAACTTTTCATGAAATGGGAATATAATTACTCAAATATTGGTTATGGGGAAGTCAAGGCACAAAATAAAATATGTGATATAAGTAAATCATCGTATCATGAGAATGAGAAACAAAATGATAATGTTATATCTTTAATTTTTTTGGCGTATTTTTATTTTAAATTTAGAGATTTTGAAATATTAGTGATTATAAGTTTTAATAATTTTCTTTAGTGGATTCTTTTAATTTGTTCTCATAAATGTAGATATTTTGTTGAATCACCTAAATTATGTGACTCACATATTAATTTTTAAAGTTACTTTTAATATATATTTTATTTTTATAATTAATAAAGAAGAATGATTCATTTACACTAGTACTACGAGAGTTATTCATTATAAATATATGATTATATTAATATTAGTATATATTAAGATATAAAATCTAAAAATAAAAATTTAAATAAAAAGTTCCACTCTCACAACAATTCATAGATAAAAAATAAAAAATTAGTAACTAAATTAATTATCTTAAATAAATGAAATAATGATCTTTGTATTAACTTTGATTATTAACTAACAACTTTTATAGAAAATTACCTTGTTAATAATTAAAGGACATGATGTTATAATATGCTTCAATAGGATGTGCCGAATTGTATCGGACCATCGGTCTACACTCAACACCTTTCAAACATCCAATACCGATTACAATAATAAAAAATTATAACTGACTATTTTTTATTCTGCCAATGAAATTTTGTTTCAATGGTTTGAAGAAGGTTTTGAAGTTTTAAATTTTAATAGACTTAGCCAATTTAGAATATGATATGTTGGTATTATATAAATATGATATGGAAAAGGAATATAAAAATAACAAGATTTAAAATTTTAATAATAATTATGCATGGTTTAATAAAACAAAAAATGTATTTAAAATTTTTTTATCAATATGAATTATGACATATAAGAATTGTATAAAATATGACATAAATACATAAATTTTAATATTTTATATGATATAAATGTATAACTCGTCATATCTAAATCTTAAGTTCAAGTTATATCAGGAGAGGATTTCGTCTAATTACGTGTTGATTGATTGTTGATTTTACTTATTTTTTGGTTTTATACAAGCATAAGGATTAAAAATTGAATTAAAATTAAATAATTATTTAAGTTTTTATCGTTTTAGTGTAATAAATTAAATTTTTGAACATCTATTTTTATCAATTGAATTTTTATCATTCTTATCATAGTTTGGTTCTTTAGTTTAGTTTACAAAATGTGATTCTTAAGATTTTTTTAACATTCCCAATAGAGTCAAAAAAAATGAAAAACTCTTTTTTCCCCAAATTTTTTTAGATTTCAAAGGGAAAGTAAAAAATTTTACCCTATTTGCCTCACTTAATTGCATTTTTTACTACATAAATAATGTTATTTACCTTAAAAATATAGTAATTTTATATATTGCTCTTTATTTAATTTTTAGAATTTGATAAAGATAACATCTTTAATATAAAACACAATTTTTATTAAAATTATGAAAAAAATTATCTTTTAGAATTCAACATAGAAAATATGATTCTTGTTGAAAATATAAAAAAATTATTTTACAAAATTTAACAAAAACGACATTTTAAAGATAAAAAACACAATCTTTTGTTAAAAATATGGAAAAAAAACTATTTTTTAAAATTCAACAAAGATGCTATTTTTAAGATTAAAAATGTGGTCCTTATTGAAAATTTGGAAAAATTACTTTTCAAAATTGTTAAATTTCAACGAAAATGACATTTTTAAAATTAAAAACGTGGTCCTCATTCAAAATTTGGAAAAATTATTTTTCAAAATTCTTAAATTTCAATGAAAATGATATTTTTAAAATTAAAAATGCAATCTTTGTTGAAAATATGAAAAAAAATTGTATTATGATAAAAATTTATTATTACATGATATGTGCAATAAAACATAAAATGCTTTTACTTAAACAATTTACATATTACATATATTATATGTGTAAGAAAGGGTACAAGACATTGCTAGAAACCACAGGCAACATATGGAGGTCCCACCCAATGAGAGGTCTAAACGAAAAACGCTTGAGGTGGTGTCGACTGGCGGGGAAAGAGAGATTTCAAATAGGACAACGGTGGAGGACGAAGGCTGGAGTGGGGAAAGTTGGTTTTGGATGACCACATTCAAATATCGAAATACTTGAAGGATAGACCAAAAGAAAACACCAATGGCGTATCTCAAGATGATATGATCTCGGATAAGGAGGAGAAAAATCAGGAGACAATGAAGGTGGATATTTGCATAGACTCTACTAAGGACTTTTTGCACGTGCATGAACATAGGATGCGAGGATCATTGCCTCTAATGGTGCATGTGAGTCAATATAGCACAAATCCATGCGAAGTGGGGTTTACAACACAAAATGCTAAGGTGAAAAAGTTAAATGAAAGTCAGAGCCAAGAGGGCATCCTGGTGGGGCCATGATCGGGAGAGCAACTTGGAAGAAAAAAGCGAGAACCCAAACGAATAAGCGGAGAGACTACATGTATGTCGGGGGAAAAGGAAACACGAATATCTAAACAATGAGATGGGAGTTGAAGACATAAACAAAAGAGGGGGAAAATAAGGAAGGGAACAATTTAAAACGACGGAGACTAGTGAACAGTCTCGTTGATAGAAATAAGGTGCCTTGCATGGAAATATCGTGGGCTTGGGAACACACGTATTTAAAGTAATTCGGCATCTGTTGAAAAAAGAAGAGCCTCATATAGTCTTTGTATATGAAACGAAGCTACATGCAAAAAAGATTGTCAAAATAAAAAAAAGGTATGGGATGAATTCGTGCTTCAGAGTTAGCGTCAAAGGATCTAATGGGGGTTGGCTATGCTCTAGCAGGATGATGTGGATCTCAAACTTCTTAGCTTCTCAAAGAATCACGTTGACGGAGAAGTAGAAGGCATAGGGACGGAGGGGTGGCATTTCATTAGATTTTATGGGGAGCTGGATGTCTACAGGAAAAGGCATACATGGGAACTATTATGGAAACTAGCTTCAAAGTTGACCAAACCATGGCTCTACATAGGGGACTTTAATGAAATAATGTGGTCTTTTGAAAACTTGACGAAATGCTTAAGGCAAGAGAGTCAAATAGAGGCTTTTCGAGAAGCTTTAAATGACTAAGATCTTGAAGATTTAGGCTTTAAGGGGACCTAGTACACATGGGAACGAGGAAATGACCCAAGCACTAATGTAAGAGAAAGACTAGACAGAGGAGTGGCTAGCCAAAATTGGTATAAAAAGTTTTTGCTGTTTAGTGTCCGTCACTTAGTCGCTTCCATATCGGACCATAGCCTTATAATGGTGAACACTGAAAGAAAAAAAGGTGTCAAGAATAAAAGACGAAAAGAGAAATGCTTTTTCTTTGAGTTGATGTGGGCGAAATAAGAAGGGTAAGAAAGGGACATTAGTAATGCATGGAAGGCACAGATCATGACAGAATAATGTAGAAGCTGTCATATACAGGATAAAAACTTTTAGACTGGCATAAAGAGAAGTTTCAGACCATCCATAATAAGGTTGACTTCCTAAACAATGAACTCCATCATGCCCAATAACTCGCACCTAATGAAGCAAATTTACAAAGGAGGAAATAGTTACGGGAAGAGCTAAATTTAGCCTTAGACCTAGTGGAGACATTCTGGGCACAAGGAGCTAGGGTGGAGTGGCTCAAGGAAGGAGTTCATAATACCACCTTTTTTCATGCAAAAGCTTCTCAAAGGAGGAGGGTCAACACCATAAAAAGCTTGGAAAATAGCAGTGGACAATGGCACGAAGACAAATCTATGGTTAGAGATATTGCCACTAGTTACGATGCCCATCTATTTCAATCTCAGGGACGTGAAGACATAGAAGATATTCTTGATGTAGTTGATAGCCGAGTAACAGATGTGATGAATGCCAACTTTTTGAGGGGGTTCATAGTAGAAGAAATCCATGTAGACTTAAAACAAATACGCTCAACTAAAGCCTCAAGACTAGATGATATGCCTGCCTTTTTTTATAAAAAATATTGGCACATTGTCAGTAATGATGTTTTTAATTACTATTTGTTTTTCTTGAACGGGGACGGGAGTTTGCATGATATTAACAACACAAATATTGTCCTAATCCCTAAATAAACCTATCAGCCTTTGTAATGTGTTATATAAGATTATGGCCAAAGTTTTAGCAAATAAACTATAACTAGCACTTCCAATTTTGCATTAGTGAATCTTAGAGCGCTTTTATTCTAGGTAGACTAATCACATACAACATCCTTTTAGCTTACAAAAATTTTCATACCTTAAAAAAATAAAAAAAGTAAGGAAGACTAGTTTTTTTGTTCTTAAGCTTGATATGAGCAATGCCTATGATAGGTTGGAGTGGAGGTTTTTGCAATACATAATGGGTAGATTAGGTTTTCACCATAGATGGATTACCCTAATCATGAAATGTCTTACCCCTATTTCATACTCTATTCTTGTGAATAGATGTATCATTGAAAATTTTGCCCAGGTAGAAGGTTGAGACAGGGTGACCTTTTATCTGTTGAAAAATCCTATAAAATGTTAAATCTTTTTATTGATAGACCATGGAAGTAATTATTGGCATACAAAACAAAATTATCTAAATGATAATATGAAATAATTATTGGTCTACTTGAACAAATAGCCCATTAATGGTACAAAAAATCTTACAAAAATTCATCATGCATACTAAAAAACATACATTCACAACAAAATATTATTGGTTTTAGTGATTGAAGAATACTTCAGATCTTAGGCTTTTTAGTGTAATTCGAGATATTGCAGGAGATTTTTTTTGAGGCATTTCTACATATGAAGCTTGTTCTACTTTAATAATAGGTGGAATGGAAAATAATAAAAGTTAGTATCATGAACATGAATAAAAAAAAATCATATTCATTACATAATATACACCCACCCTAAATTCAAATTAAAAAATTCACTGATAAATTTTGAAAAAAAAGAAAAAAAATATAAGTTTAATTTATTTAAATTAAGTTTGTTCAATCATTCATAATGAAAATTTTAAGAAAAATAAAAAATAAACCCAACAACTATTATATAGTAACTCATCAAAATAATGCAATTTAATTTTTTCTACCATTTAACCTTCATAATATTTTTTATTCCAAGTACATCAACTCATAATACTATTTAATGCCACAATATTTCAATAATTATTATTAATAATTTTTTAAAAAAAACAAATATAAATCTTATTTCATATCAAACCTAAATATAACATCAAATCAACATAATTTTTTTTTAATTTTATAATAATTATTATTAAAATTTATAAAATATTAAATATAAAACATCCATAAAAACATATATAAATCTTAATACGCATCAAACTCAAATTAATCAACAAATCAACATAAATCTTATACATCTAAAAGTTAATAAATCTATAAAAACAACCCAACAAATCTCAACAATACTAAAAAAAAATAAAATTGAACAATACTAAAAAAAAACCAACAAAATTTAATAATACTCAACAAAAAAATCTAACAAAATTAAACTACAAGTTTAACCAAATAAAAACTCAACAAATATATAAAAAAAAAACCCTACAAATCTCAATAAATCTACAATAAAAAATTTAACAATAAACTCAATAAAAATACTGAACCAAAAACTTGAAAAAGTAAGAATAAAGTACAAAAATTACCGATCGATGGAGGAGGGAGAAACTGTCCTGTTGACTACTTCTCATGTTGGGGAGAAAGGGAGACACGATAAGGAGAGAGGGAGGGGAAGAGTGGGAGAGGGATTAGGGATTTAAGGGGGTTTGGAGATTTTTTGTTTTCTCGAATCTAGGAAGGAAGTTTGAAATTTATTCAGTTTTGCTAACAGATTATCGATGGAAATTCCATCGATAATCTATAAAATATTTTTTTAATTTTTTTATGGATAAAAATTTTTTATTGATAAAATAATTACCAACGAATTTCCGACAAAAAATTTTGTCTGTATTTTCGTGATAAATGATGTTAATTTTTTACTTATGGATTATCAATGAAATTAAATTCGTTGGTAACTGCTGTTAATAATCTGTGATATTTTGTTAGTAATAATAATTTTTTTCAATTACATTTTGTTAATATTTTATTAATAATTCATCGTTAATTACCGATGAAAAAAATTTCATCAATAAAATTTAATCGGTGATACTTGTTATTTTAATAGTGTTTGGCAGAAAAAAAAATGAATGAATTTGTATCTTTTTCTTTTTTGGAAGTTCAATCATTTTAAATATAAAAAGGAAACATTCATTCAATTTTAATTAATAATTTTATTTATAATAGTCTTTTTCACTTTATTTTTCATCTTTCTTATCACACACAATAAAAAATAATTTTTTTTTATTTTCCTTCGTTCTTACCAAAGATAGTGTAATTATTGAAGACAACATGATGAACCTTATCCATTTTAACCTCAGCAACAAGTGACTTCAAATTAATCGTCATTGAAGAAATATATTTTTGATTATATATTAAGAAATATATTTTTGATTCATATATAAACATAACCTCAGCATTACTTGTTAATCTACCAAACGAATGATGACTTTCTGAAAAGATCTGTTACTTCTACTTGATAATGACGTGAGTTTATTTAATACTTCAATTTTTAGGTGCATGAATCAATGATATCGCTTTATCTTTTTTTTTTTTTAAGTAATTATATTATTATTTACATAAAAATATTTTATTAAGAATTTCAATCCTTTCATTAATTTTTGTTATGTTTATATTTTAAATGTCAACTAAAGATAACATTAATAATTAAATAAAAATAAAGTAAATTAATTTTTTTTCCTAAAAGAATGCCAACAAGGCTACTAAAATTATTCTAAAGTATTTATTTTACATTAGGTAAAAAAAATTTATAGCTAATTTATATATTATAATGCTAACATTATTTTTGTAAAAATAACTATTTTTATGAGACATTAACATAAAAACTTTCTTATTTTTTCAACATGTCACTATTTTTTATTTAATTTAATTTATTTTTTTGAATTTTATATTTTTAACAAATGCCATATTTTCATCTTAATGATTACATCCATATTTTAATGATCACATGGTGAGATTACACAAAAAAAAAAAAAAAAAGTCATGAGAGGGGTAACATTGCACCAAAATAGTGCGATTAATCTTATTTTTTCTAATACGAACAGGGTATCATTTGGCGATGAATCTAATATCTTCTCCAAGAGATTTTAAGGGCGTAATCTCCCACATTGACGTGATGAATTTAGAATTTAATTACTTTCACAGTGTTACTAACAATGATTAAACTTGAATTGACAAACATAGTATAATTTTTTATATACAAAAAAAATCATAATTTAAGAATAAAAAAATTACGAGAATTAGATTTAAATTTTAAATCTGTTAGACACTACTTCTTAAAAATATGTGTATGGGCCAATTAAAATAAATTCAACATTCAAATAATTTTTTTCTTAACTAATTGAGCTAAGCCAGATTAATTTTATCATTACATTTTGCAAAATTTAAAAAGTTCTATGGATACGTAACTGAATTAATAAATTGGTAAGGTAAAGTTGGATCTTCTGTAAATCTTAAGTTTGCTTTTATCAACTTCTGATTTTGTTCCATTCAAGAAAGTCATGTCATTAATTTCACTTATTAATAAGATTATAGAATACCCTCAAATGTAAGCAATATATATATTGAAAATGAGGATACTTTTGTAGTTTTGCAATGAAATTAAAAGTGTGACTCACTTTGGAGAATAAAGCAGTACAAAGATAGAGCGATAAATATGGGGAAAAAGAAGAGGTACAATGTGTTAAATGACAAAACGTGAAACACAAGGGTACAAGAATAGTAATTTACAATGATAAAATCTAATAAAGAAATTAAAAAGAAGTAATACCTCAAGAAAACAAATAGTTTTTATTGGCTAAATGATTAAGAATGCACAACTTATGTAAGGTTGGTGATTAAAACGTTATTTTTAAAATTGAGTAATCAAATAAAAAATATTGAATTTTTTAAATAATTTTTTATTTAATAATTATTTTTGAAAAATTATTAAAAAAAAAAGAGTAAGATGAAATGTTGATGTTGTTATCAATTTTCAAATTTGAAATTCGAATTTTGACGACAAAAAATTTATCATTTATATATATAACAATCACTTTTAAATATCAAGATACAATTTTTTATATAATTTATTATTTGTTTAACTAACCGATAATGCAATGAAAAAGATCATTTACTATAATCATTTATTATTTGGTTAATCAAATAAGGGTCGTGCATTAATCATTATTAATAAGAGATCGTTAGTAAAATTCAAACTCAACAAAAAAAACCTACTATTTAAAAAAAAAAATTACTAATGAATCAATACCTTGTCTGTAATTCTTAATATTTTTAGATAAAACAAATTATTTATCCTAAGATCAAACGTTTATCAAATTTTTTTGAAGATTAATCCAAGATATTTTTTTAACTACAATTAGGACATAATCTTTTCAATTTATCTAAATAAGGAAAATGGATGATAAAAGTTATTGATCAGATCAGTGGATGCAAATTAATTTTTGATGTGGCAACCATTAGTCCATCTCTTTATATATCACTAATTAAGTATTGCTATCATAAATTTATAAAATCAAAAAGATCATCCTAGTTTAAAATAAAAATAAAACAAGCTGAAACGTGAAAATGAAAATTTGGGTAAATTTTAAATCTTATAAGTGACATTTTAATCATTTAGCACCAAATATACCATCTTTTAAGCAAAGATTTTTGTAGGTCCCACGACATCTATTTTATATTTTTTAATAATTAAGATGAATAAAAATTAAATTTTAATCATTGAATTAACAGTTTCCTATGAGGCCTATCGGCAAAATAGTCAAAAGAAAAACTAGGCAGACGGTTGGACTGGCCCTTTACTTTCGCTCCTCCTATCATTCACAAAATTCAGTTCCTCAGAATAATAATGAAATCAAAGCAAAGTATCGAAGCGTCTTTTTCTTTCACTGCCCTTCGCACCAAACTACCAACCAAAAACTTCATCTACTTAACGCTTATCCAGCCTATCAAATCTTAACCGTCCCCCGCCCATTTCCTTTCTTTTCTTTTCAAACCCTCTCTCTCTCTATCTTGTTCGGTGCTTGTCTTTCTTGTCTTCCACAAACTGAATAATCATTACAGGTAGAAAAGATTCTTGGGTTTCTGGTTCCCATTTACTACTAGTTTATGTTCGTCAGGAAAATTCTGAAATTTCCGGGGAAAATATTTCTAATATGTACCACATTACGACTAGGTATTTATTATATTAAATGTTAAGTTTGCTTTTACTTTTGCTTTAATTTTAACTTTTTTGTCTTCCTTGTCTTGTTTATGACACATCTTCTTTCTTGCTTTGAAGTTGGAGGATGAAGATTCTGTTGCTTTGTTTCTTTCCCGTCTAATATTATTAATATGCCATGCCTGCTCTGATCTCGTCGATTTCATTATATCTGAATTGCAGACTCCTTTTTTCCAGGGAACTCTTTGTTGTTGGTGTTTGAACTGCTTCTGCTTTTCTTTTTCACCCATGGCTTGGACAAAATTGGGATCGCTTTTCTCTTTTCTCAATTTCCAGCGTATCTTGCAGGTTAGTTTCTTACTATTCTTACCACTGCTTGGAAATGCTTTTTCTTTTCTTAATTATTTATAACTGCCGACACCAGTATTTGTCTGGATCTTTCAGTTCTTTGTTTTTTGCTTTTTTTGTTTTTTGTTTTTTTTATTGGACTTTTTTGGTTGATTAATTAAAGAGCATGTAAACTTGAGTAAGTATGCGGTACAATCAAGGCAAATCCTACTTGGTAACAGGTTTTCTTTTTTTTTTTTTTTTTGGGGGGGGGGGGGGTGAAGAGGATTAATTCAAACTCAAATCCTTTCTTCACAAACCATGAAACTAATGCTATGCAGTTTCCCTGTACTGTATTGGTGTAGATGCTGGACCGTCCATAAATCTTAAATCCTATGGCGGGTCATGTCTATGTTTTTAGGTATGTTAGGATGAGAAGTGAGATTGATTTAAGGAGATTGTTTTTGATTAAACGTAACGGTGTCAATAATTTTGGATATGCTAATTGCTTGCTCCACTTAAAGTACTTTATTGCTATAATTAGTGGCTTAATCAGAAAATAATTTCAATGGAGTTATATTTAAATATTAAATCATTTTATATAATAAACATATAAATATTTTTTACATTGTATTTTTAAAAAATCTTTTGCATTAAATTCAATTCTTTTAAATATTAAAATATGTATACTTAATAAAAAATATTACAATGTGATATTATCCCATGTAATCATGTTTATGATATAATCATTCTTAAATTTATAAATTAATTGCATATTATATTATTATTGTTTTTGTTATTTATCTAAGTAAGTTTTTTTTTTATATTTAAATTACATCATCCAAGAAGTTTTTTTATATAAAAAATAAATATTTTATAGTTAAAATTTTAATTATAATAAAATAAAAGTTGATAGTTTTAATTTAGTGCAATAAAATATGGATGATTTATTTCCATTTTAATAAAGTTCAAAAGAGTGTTTGAGTATTATTGATGTATGATTAATAAATAATTATATTTATAATCGAATGTAAAAACTTTTATCTTATTTGAAACTTAGATATTAATTTTGTCCTTGTAAAAATGAATTAAAATTTTATTTATTTAATCCATCGCTTTGAATTTGAGTGGGGCCACTAAGAAAAATTACATAATATTTATCTTCTGTACATATATAATTACAGTTTCTTAAATTTTGAGTGGATGAATTGACTTCAAAAAAAATATGTGGCTACACCAGTGGCTATAATTAAAGTAAAATTTTTATTTTTAATTTTACACTAAAACAGTGTTGGGATATGGTGGTCAGTTAATCCTTTTTGTCTCGATCTCTAACTGGAGGGGTAATAAAAATTTTTTTACAGCCAACTACATTGATTAACACTGTTAGTCCAAAAAATGAAGTGGCAAAAACATTTAATAAAATTATTTTTTATTCTTGAAGAAATGAAACATTTTAGAGGGGTAAAGTGACTATGGAATTGAAACTTTAAATGCTCAATTACAAATTTTTGTTTTATAAGTACTAATTTGACAGAAGTGATATAGTTCAAAGAGACAAATGTGTATTTAATCCAAAACAGAAACAATTTGATTGATATAGGAATTCTGTACAATGTTTCTCTTCCCAAATCTATTTTCAAGCCTTCCTGTCATAAGTTCCCACAAAAGTTTTTTGTAGAATTATTTGGCATGATTTGCTTCATTTTATACTTTACTTATCATGAGTTCCTTTATTTGTTTTGCTCGTTTACTTTTCTTGTTTTGTATACATTCCATGTTCATAACTAATCAGATGGATCTTGGCTAATTACCTGTGTGAATAAGTATATTCCAAATGAATACTCTTGATTTTAAGCAATATAACATAAAACAGACTTAGATAGAATTCATGAAGCATTAAACCAAAAAATGTTTTAATTATAAAAAGTAAAAATTAAAAAAAAATTAAAGCATTGGTCCTAAGAGTACATCCCAAATGCGAATCGTCTCTCCCCGATCCCCATTTGTGTAGTACATTTTTTGCTTATAAAAAGATTAAAGTTAAAAAAATTAGTAGTAGATCATACTATAAGGTTTTTTTTATCTTTAATTTCAATTTTTATTTAATAATCTTTAATTTAAAACTTCAAGAATTTCTACCAAATTATTCTTACTATAGAGCATGCATGCTCATATATTTTGATGTTAGAAACATATATTAATACATTAAGATGAAACTTGTCAAATCTTAGAGTTTGAATCTTGTTGTGCATCTTCAGCAGCGGCGACAACAGCAGCAGCAACAGCCGCAGTCAGGGAGAACTACGGAGGTTGATCTTGGTAAACACCTTATCAAAACACATGGAGCCAAAGTCGCAAGGGATCACTTGCATGATTGGCTGATACTGATGCTTCTTGTAGTAATAGAGGTTGTTTTATTTATCATCCATCCATTTCGCCGCTTTGTTGGAAAGGATATGATGACTGATCTCAAGTATCCCATGAAAGCCAACACAGTGCCAGTGTGGGCGGTTCCCGTAAGTTACTAGTATCTTTCTTGTCCATTGATAAATTTTCATTATGACCTGCTCAGGAGTGACGACTCCATTGTTGTTCCCTTGAAAGAATTAACTTTTGTCCCAAGGATGAAGAGCAAACACAAGCCAGATCAGTCATATTATTATTTCTGTCTCTACAAATCATTTTGCTGTTGTGCTTTGTATAAAATATTAACAGGATTCAATTCTCTTTCTTTGATCAGATGTACTCCGTTTTGTTACCAATCTGTGTATTCCTCTTCGTCTATCATCGGAGGAAAGATGTCTATGATCTGCACCACAGCGTTTTAGGTAATGGCATTTGCAGTCAGAATAGTTCAATAAATATATCCTAGCCAATGGAAACAAGTGAATATTTATTTACACTATATTTGGTAAGAACGAAAGGAAAATGAAATGAATAAAAAAAGGTAAGGAATAGGAGGAAGGAAAGTTATTTTTGTTTCATTGTGTTTGAATGACGTAAAAAAGATTAAAAAAAAAGTGATTAATAAGGATAAAGTTGTAAATAAAAATGTTAATTTAAGTTAAATAGATATTTTCTCTCACATTTGGAAGAATTGAATTTGAAGAGAAGGAAAATAAAAAAATCCACTCATTTTCTTTCGCTTCCCGTATTTCTTTGCTACTAAAGGAAGGAAAGAGTGAAAAGATAAATTTTCCTTTCACACCCTTTACCTCCTCTTTCCCTTCTTTCAGACACAATGTTAATGACTTCTCTTCGTGTTCAAGGGCAGGCCTCTTGTTTGCTGTGCTGCTTACTGCTGTTATCACGGATGCAATTAAAGATGCCGTTGGTCGGCCACGACCAGATTTTTTCTGGCGTTGCTTTCCTGACGGAAAGGATGTAAGTCCTGGTCTTCCTATCTCCTCAACTGCAAATCATTTACTATATGTCCAGTTTCGATTGTTTTCGGTCCTAAATGAAAATGAAACATCGGGAAAAGGTTCAATTAACGTACTCAAAAGTTTCTAAAAGGTACTTCATTACTGAATAATTAGTAATCCTTGTCCTCTTTTTTTTTTTTTTGCTCCCTCAGGTTTATGATCGATGGGGCAACGTTGTTTGCCATGGCAACAGAGCTGACATAAAGGAAGGACATAAGAGCTTCCCAAGCGGTCATGCATCTTGTAAGTAATGCTTTCTGCTCTCTTTGTTTGTGCTATATATTGGCTTTAGAAAAGTATGATATGTTTGCTGCTCAGATTTTTATGGAGACATTTGACTGTAGTTAAATGGAAAAAGATGAAAGATTACATATTGGCAAATTACTATCTAAAAATTTGGAAGTGCCAAATATCGATTTGTTTGATGAAGTTTGTGTTTTGTCTGCAGGGTCTTTTGCAGGGTTAGGGTATCTCTCACTGTACTTATCTGGAAAAGTCAAAGTATTTGATCGCAAAGGACATGTAGCCAAACTCTGCTTCGTTATTCTTCCTCTGCTTACCGCATCTCTTGTTGCTATTTCTCGAGTTGATGATTATTGGCACCACTGGAACGATGTGTTTGCTGGTGGTTTTCTAGGTATGTTTTTGTATGTTACATATAACTTGTGAAACTAGTAAATTTGAATTGTTTAATTTGTTTCAGGCCTTGTTGTGGCAGCATTTTGCTACCGGCAGTTCTTCCCAAACCCATACGATGATGATGGTAAAGTCTTCATTCTCATTAATCTTTCAAGGCAATGTCTGTTTTGCCAATTATTTCAAAATCTTTTCTGAATCCATATTTATTTCAAGTGTTCTTTCTTCCTTCTCTTCACAGGATGGGGCCCTTATGCTTATTTTGATGCATTGCTGGAGGAGTCAAACACCAATAGAGATGCTGCTCCTCAAACTACAAATGCACTCACTGTGCAGACCATGGCGGTTCATGTTGTAAATCAAACACTTCGATCAAACGGTGATAACTTTTCGTCACCACCTTTAGATTCCGATCCAAGCTCAAGATTAGATGATATAGAATTGGGAAGGAGGTGAAGCTGCATGAATATATCCTTTCTTAATATGCATGTATATACAAATAAGTACGTGACAACATTATCTGTCAACCATATATTTCCGTTTAGAAAATTAAATAGGTTAATGTTTGATTTTCGTAGTTCCAGGAATACTTGATTGATGTTTTCTGGATTTCTAATTGTGCCTACTTAGTGTTAGATGTCAACTGAAGATTATATTTGTGATGCTTCCTCGGTTTATAGTTCCCAATCAAAGCTCACAAAGATTGTATGAAAATGGAATGATGGTTAAACTGATCTTGTACATTTATTTTGTGCACTTGTGTGTGCATGGAATGTTTCAATATAGCTAGAATTGGTTTAATTTTACATTTAATTTGGCCCCTATATATGCTGGTTTATTCAAAAGTTTGTTTGATTTATTTCATTATTTTTTTTATAGGTGATTGATCATAATTATATTTTTAGTTCCCGTACATATAATTTGAAAAGGAATAGTCTATGTATTTAGTGACAGAGGGTCAAAGATAAGACTCCAGTGTGACGTGGTGTCATCTTGTTGTAAAGTGGTACTCACTGTAGTAATTGTGGCTAGTATTTGGTTTTGGTAGGGGGAAATGGAATTTCGCAACCCAAAGGGAGAGGAAATTACAAAACGCCTTGCCTTACAAACAAATCAACAAGAACAGAATGGGCAGAGTTGGCCCAATTTCGAGGCGTCTAGCTAGCTGTTTATGACCTAACTTGATTACGCTAATTATCAATGACCGGATCACACATGTGGATAGAACACCACATCACAATTTTGTGGCACTCTCTTACGGCACTTTTCTTCGAATCTAGCTTTTTTTTTTTTTAATTGCTATATTAATACAAAATTAGGATTAAATCAAGTAATTGAACTATCAATTCTGCTTAGCTTACCTAAGGTCATCTCAAGCTTTCGAAGAGTTCAATAATAAAACAAGAAGATGATATGTGGGAAGAGAAATGCTAGGAGCAGTCCATCTTTCGGTCTATGACCAAAACTTTAATCGCTCATTTCTTGTTAATTTTATTTTTTGTTTTGAAAATGAGTCTAAATTTTCAAAAAGAACTGTCTGCTTATTCCACTCATCTTTTTTAGCAAATTTTTTTGAGTTAACCGAGAAGTAAGCACTGCTGAAGCAATTGCCTTCTTTAGCAAAGTTCTATTAAGCTACTCTCTTCGAGTCTCTCATTTTTTTTTTCTTGAGCCTAATTATCCGACTTATCTACTACCTTTCTTTAGTTAAATGGCTAAAAGGTTAAAAATATTTTAATTATAATTTAATAATTGTTTAAGTTTTTAACATTTAATTCAATTAATTAATTTTTTAATATTTTATTTTGATTCAATTAAATTCTTAAAAGAATGGAATCTAATTATTGACAAAATTTAATCAATTGGTTTCTAAATTATAACCAATTAAATCTTTAAAGAGATCTTAAAAAAAAAAAAAGGAGAGAGAAAAAAAAGAAGAAAATTTTATTTTATTTAATTTTTACATATATTAATTGCATCATGTAATAAATTTTAATCTATTTTATGGATATCATATAAATTTTTATTTTAATTGATAAAAAAAATTAATGATGTTAACATTTTCATTTAAATAAATGTTTAATTGGATGTAAATAAAGATTAGAGAAATTTATTGATTACAATAAAAAAATATAAACTTAATTTTTTTTAATTATAATTCAAGGTTTTTTCTAACCCTTTAACCTAAGTAAATCTATCCAAAAGTTGAAAGGATTATAATATTGATATATAAGTCCCTAAGTCAACTAGGTAAATAAACTCAATTCCATAATTTCATATTTGTGTTGGGAAATAAACAAGCATAGCAACCACACAAAATAATAGAGTAAGTTTAAAACAAAAATAAGAACATACAAATATATTTGTTCAGTCCAACTTAATGTAGCTTACTCCAAATCCAATCTATTAACAAATAAATCTTTATAATTACGAGATTTTCGAATAAGAAAAATCATCAAAAACTCTTCACTTAAATTTTAATCCAAAATCCAGTTACAAATTTTTAATAGCTCACCTACTTAACCATTATTTTGGTGTCTAACTATTTTTGAGATTATAAAACTAAAAACAAAGTATCTTATTTTAAGGGTGAAACCATTTATACTTTTACTAAACTCTCAATATGGGATACAAAGATAAACTTTTAACTTTTATAACTTCACTCAACTTTTATAGGATTAAGAGATTTAAGGCAAATCTCAACAAATCATCCATTGACTTGAATTTTGAAATATTTCAATAGTATTCGTAAAGCTGATACGTTTGCTTGTTTTCTTTTTCTTCGTCATAAGAATCTTAACAACTGAGCCTTCATTAAACATGTACAAGTTATTTCAGACCCTATTCTCCTGTAGAATCACACCATCATTCTTATACACTTTGCATCAATCATTTCATACATAGTATATATATCCATGAGAAGCTAATTCACCTAAAACTATCAAATTGTAGCTAAAACTCAGAGCATACCTTACATGATGAAGAGTCATAACAATATCATTATGAGATCTAAGGCAAATACTCCAAATACTTTGAATCTACACATTTTCATTATTGGTAACCATAATATCCTTATACTTCTCATTCTCTTTTAACTCCATAAAGTAACTCTTATTATTGTAGACATGGACATTAGTAGCTGAATCTAAAACTCATCATTTATCACCTTTGAAAGTTTGAGTTTTTTCTACACAAGTAATCAAAAGGAAATCATCATCATTAAACATAATAGCAATAGTATCACTTTTTCTCATCCAATTTTTTATTGTCATTTGCCCTTTTGAAAGTAGCTATATTTCTTCTCAACTTTTTGTAGTGCACTTGGATATGTACAAGTTATTTTAGACCATATTCCCTTGTAGAATCACACTATCATTCTTATACACTTTGCATCAATCATTTCATACATAATATATATATCCATGAGAAGCTAATTCACCTAAAATAATCAAATTGTAGTTACAACTCAAAGCATACCTTACGTGATGAAGAGTCCTAACAATACCATTATGAGATCTAAGGCAAACACTCTCAATACTTTGAATCTGCACATTTTCATTATTGGTAACCGTAATATCCTTATACTTCTCATTCTCTTCTAACTCCACAAAGTAACTCTTAGCATTATAGATATGGACATTAGTAGTTGAATCTAAAACTCATACTTTATCACATTTGAAACTCTGAATCTCATATACATAAGTCATCAAAAGGACATCATCATCATCAAACATAATAGCAATAGTATCATTTTTTTCATCCAATTTTTTATTGTCATTTGCCTTTTTGAAAGTAGCCATATTCCTTCTCAACTTCTTGTAGTGCACTTGGATATGTTATTTTTTTATCACAATAATAATATTCTATATCACTATAATCTGTTTCTTGACTTGGATCTCTCTCTTGATTTATCAACCCTTTATTTGAGTTTTTTTTCTATCAAAACTCTCTACAGCTAGTGCACTCCCTCCAGGTAATAAGTTTTGTGTTTCTATAAATCTTTCATTTTCACGCAATAAGGTAGTCACATTATCAAATTTCAAAGTAAACCTACCTACCAACAAAGTCTAATGTAGCTTAACTGATGATAAATGCTTTGCTTACATGGCCCATATTTTTTTCACATCACACACAAACGAAGAGTCAACTATTCTTAAGAGATTTACAATATTGATGAAAGAAAAAATTATAACATGAGCAAAATTTTCTTGGGTTCTTCTTACACTTTAAACCTAGCATAACACATAAAAAAGCAAAAAGTAAAAATTACAAAATGATATAGCCTTCAATTGGTACCTTTTAAATATCTCTTATATACCACTAAACTATTTTTAAAAAATGCCACAAAGAACCAAAACGTAGACCAACCACAGAAGAGCCTAAAATGCAAAACAAATTATTAGTCTCCATGAAAGGCCAAGAAAAAGCTTTAACTAGTTCAACAGTTCTTATTAGTACCTTTGCAAAAACAATTTCCTATGAGAAGCATTTGGATTGCATTCTAATAAAAAGATCACTTATGAGAAAAACAGAATAATGATTATACTTTTTGGAGATTGACTTATACTGAAAAAAACCAAATAAGAAAATTTGAAAAATATCTAGAGTATGCTTGTAAGCACTTACTCTGGATATAAATAGATAAAACAAAATAAAGGTGTATCAAAATGATCAAAATAGTAGGATAAAAGAGACAAATGAGTTGCCCATCCAAAAGTGGCCAAGGTAGCAAATACTATTATCCAAAGGTACCAAACACATACTAATCCATATATATGTTGATTGCTGCTAATTCCAGCTGAAATCTCCATAGAAAATTTTCATCAAATGATGATCCAAAGTAACAATATATAACAACCAATAAATAAAATTTCCATTTATAGCAATAGTAAAATGTAATAGCAACACATATAAACATCTTTTCAACAAAGAGCTATAGACTATAAACATATAAAAAATAAATAAAATGTTGCCCAGGTTTGAGATATAAAAAGAAAAAAATATTGTTTTCTGCCTCTCAACTTTCAAGTAACATATTACAAAGCAGATATCTCTCAACCCTTCACTTTTGAGCATTTTTAGGAACCTTGGTGGAAACCTTAAGAACCATAATTAACTCGAATAATTACCCTAAAAACTATAAGTATTTACAACTTTTATTGTTAAAGTCAAGTTATCATATAAAAATTAAATTTGTATGATGTGTGATAATCTATTTAAGTGCTAAAATTTTGAGGATACTTGTATTTGACACTTAAAATCTATGTAGATACTCAATATCCATGTCCTTTTAAAGTTTAAATTAAAGCCTCATGATTAAAATGTTGCATAAGAATATGAAATTAGAAAATTGAACATAAGTTATAGCAGTATCAAAGATAAAATGTTTCAGACACAAAAAGCATCCCCAATTCATTGGTTTATACGCATTTAAGATTATTAAGATGAATGCATTTCTCATTAATAAATAGATAAGTTTTAACCAAGAACTGCAACCCTTTTTACCTTCTTCCAAGATTATCATTTGACTAAGAGGTCTTCAACTCAGTTAGTATTCCATAATGACAAAAAAAAAAAAATCATATAAAGGGTTTTCCATCCTTAACCAGAAGAGAAGAAACAAAAAAGAAGAAGTAAAAAGAAGAGGGAATGAATAGCAAAGATTAGGGAATGAAATAAAGAAGGGAGAAAAAAAAAAAAACAGGCTGTAAATCTCTTAGGAATATTTGACTTTTCATTTATGTGTGACGTGAAAAAAATATGGGCCATGTCATCAAAGTGTTTTTGATCAGTTAAGCCACATTAGATAATGTTATTATTTACCGATACAATGATCTAAAAAAATACTTATTTAAATAGTAACTAAATTGAAAATTTTAATATTTTAGTGACCATTTTAAAATAACTGTAATAGTTATGTGATCAATTATATAATTTATCCTAAAATATATTAAGAATAAATTATTTTCATAATATTTTATAAAAAATTATCACGTTTCTAAGGTAAATAATATTATTTTTATAATATGAAAATGTAATTAATGGAGGGTAAATATGGAAAAAATTTTATTTTCTAATTAAAATCTTAACAAGATTATAAGGAGATAAGAGTTTTTAATTCCTCATACTTTTTTACTTCTTGACACTTTTAAAAATTAAAAAAAAAATTATTTATCACATTCCTTGAACCAAATTAATAGATCAAATTACAAAAAATAAGAATCTGGGAGGCAAAATTATTTTCTTCTGAACCAAACATTCCCTAAAAAAAAAGGAGAAAATCTTGACTCAAAATTAAAACCTATTGTCATCTTTAAAGTCTTAATGACCACTAAGCCGAGAGACAATGGAATTTAAATATCTCAAATTTAAATATTATTGTTTAATTATTGAAGTATTTTATCTTAATAAAAGCCAATTTTACTTGTCTTTGGTTTCTTGAGTTTTTTCTTCAAATAAAGTATTTAAAAGTTTTTATTCTCAAAATCGGGTATTTTTATTCTTATTTCTTAAAATAAGGTATTTTTTTGCCAATATAAGCATTTAATTATCACGTAAGCTTCTCCTCTAACCCTTGTTTCTGTTTTTTCAAAATTACCATATTATAATCCCGAAAACAAACTTATAAGGACCACTTCTGTTTCAAAATTTAGATATAAAATCTACCGCCTAGCTAAAATCATCAATGAAAATACGAAAATTTTAAAAAGGGTAAAAGAAAAAGTGACCAGAACAATGAAAATCGCAGCATTATACAAATACAACTTCAACTGTCTACCTCACTTCCTGCCACGGATGTTCAATGCTTGTTTGTTCCTCTTCTTGACACCAAACTTAGCAACTTTCAAACTCCTATGCACAGAACTCAACCTTTCGAGGGCTGCTTTCGTTAAATCTGACCTGCGGTAGTTGTCTGTCACTTGGTTTTTGACTGCCTTGGCCATCCTGGGGAACTCCTTTTTCCTGAAAAACTTGGCAAGCTCCAAGGCTTATTCTGCTTCTAAGTCTTGGTCGTTGCTAGCAGCACAGACTGGTCTTTGCCCCCGCGTTGAATGCTGACTGTTCTCTTGTTTGCCAACCCCGAGTGTTTGTAGGAATTGACATTGTTGGGCTCTTTGCTGAACTGAACGCTAGCAATTCCTCTTCCAAATTGATTCACTAGAAAAACAATTGTTTTTCTTTACTACCTCCCAAATCAACTGTCTTCGGACTGTTTTTTTTTTTTTTTTTCTCCTTTTACTAAAACAAATTCTGTTTGAAATCCCCCCTCTCTATGGAAAATGTAAAACAAATCCTATATCTTGATCCTATATGATGGCTGTTTGCCTTTGTGTCTTTTATTGCAGCAAAATTTGCGGCTATTAATTCCAGAAATAAGGTTTTTTTTTCCAGGGGCAATAAATTTTGCATCCCTATGTTAGCATAAGGCTGATAAAAAACAGATTGTTCAAAATTCGTACTTTGCTTTTACTGAAAAAGCATGGTTGCTCGAATCTATGATGATTTCCACCGTTTCAATGAATAAACTCTTTTTTTTTCTCCAAAGTTCCTATATAAAGCTTTTTCAGGTTAATTGCTAGCTTATAATTGGTCTTTGTGTTACTTTGTTTTATAAAATTGTGCAAAAGCTACCCTATTTTAGGAAATAAGAGTATTCGGAATAAAATTTTTAAGTAGCAAAACTATTGGTTTCTTTTTGTAACCTTTCTGTCTCTGTCGCCAACTTCACACTATAAAAGAAACTAAATTAAAAATGCCGCTCGGTCCCCATCTGTTCCTCAACTTTTATTATTATTTTAATTTAAAGCTGCAATAAATACAGAGAAGAGAAGAGAAGTGAACAGACCTTCACTATATAATTCTAAGAAGGGAAAAAGCACCTTCCCTGTATGCTATCCTCCGCCCAAACCAAAAAAAAAAAAAAAAAAAGAGAAAAAAGAAAATAGATTTAAAGCGCTTTTCAGTTTGCTGTTAACCGAATCTCTGTCGCGTCTTTTGGATCGTTATTCTCAAAAGTTCAAAATTTCCGACGGGTTAGTTCATTTTCTGGCACTATTTCTGTTAGATCAACTAACTTTTACTTTCATTTTCCTTTTCTTTTTGATATTTTTGTTTGGTTATTGCGAAATTGAAGGCATATAAAGGGAAAGACGCATGTAAAAACGAAAACGGAATTTTGCTTTTTTTTTTTTTACCACTCTCGATTGAACACAGTTGAGTGGGAGACTCTGTTTGTTTGTTGGTTTATTTGACTCTTAGCGTTCTTGTTTTGGATTCATATTATTTTCTCGGAATTTTTGTTTAATCCATTAATTTTAAGGCAATAATTCTTTTGAGGTTCGAATTAGAATTTGAATCTGCACTTTTTTTTTGGATAAGCTGAATTTTTATTTATCCAAAGTCAGCAGGAATCTGCTACAATATAACTGATCTACAACTTAACAAACAAAGGAAGACAATTCATAAACAGTTTATTCTAAAAAAATCTACATTCAGATTCCAATCTTCACTAAGTTTTTTGTTTACCATATCTCCTGCAATAAGTTTCAATCCATGCAGCCTATATCTTACAATTTCCTTGACTTTGTCCACCATTTGTGCTGTCCTTGCTTGAATATCCTCTGGTTCCTTTCCCCCCATATGAAATATATACATGCATTCCAGGCAATTCTCAATAGAGTTGAGATCAAGGCTTTCCCTTTTAATCTGTTCTCTGCCCAGCTTAGTTCTGTGTGCCAACTTCCTACTCTTCTATCAATCTTGCAGTTTTTGTTAAAATTATCTTATCCTTTCTGAGCATGCTTCTTTTGGCTAATCAATATGCATTTCTGTTGTTAAGGAAGAGTTTTAGATCAAGTCAAAACCTGTGATTTTTTTTTCAACAGCTGAAAAAGGTATGCCTGTGGTTGTAGAGTCAGCTTTGCATTGTTGGATGATGGTGTTTACTCCAATTAGAAGTGCTGCGGATTTGTGAAGGTCCTTTTTGCAAGAGGGTCATCCAATTTGTAGAAATGTCCGAAGCCGAGTGCCTTTTGTTGAAGCAAAGTAACCATCATTGAACTGTTTAGAAGAACCATCCTTTATCGTCTTCCTTTTCATTTCCTTGATCACCTCAAGCAGATACTACTTTTAAATTTAGATAAACATTGCCCTTGCATTATTGTGTTTGTCTACATGAGATATTGTTCACTTTGATTCTAAGGTCTTATAGTACAGTTGCACAAAAGGTGTTTCATAAGTATGGGTTTAAGTCTCTACATATATACCATAGTAGATCCTCACAAGCTGTACTAATTTATTAGCCATGTAGGTTGGGTCCCTAGTGGTTAGTTTCATCCCTGTAACACGAGCATTGAATTGTGATTTTTGTGAAACTATCTGTCCTTTACTTCGTCACCATGTTACAGAGATATTATACATCCTCTCAACAAATTTACTTTGTGCACCCTAGAAAATTTCATGTGACAATTAGTGAGTGGAAGCATAGGAAGAACAAAGGCTTTTTTTATGCGTTATCCTTTGATTTAATAAGTTTGTTTTGCTTTATTTTTATTTTTCTTTTTCTTTATATAAGCCCTCTTTGTACTATAAATTATGAATTTTACTCCTTTACAATGTTCCAATGCATCTATTACTTATTATAGGATTCTATGATATGTTCTTATATGATTTGACCTTTATTTCCTGCAAAATTAGCATTTTATTTTGTTGTTGTTGTTGCTAGTTTGTGGTGTGCTATTATTGTGACTGCTCATGCTCATGATCCTTGTTTTCTTGTTTGCTGTCTTGGTAATTGTAATCTTCACTGTATTCGTGTATCATTGTTTTCTTTTGTCATCGCACAACTATTTCTTTTTGTTTTCATGTATTAACCTTTTCATATGTTTTAAAATCAGTGAAGATGCCAGATATCCAGTTGGTTGCGCACACTGTAAGGTCCCATGGGGTTAAAGTTGCAAGGACACACATGCATGACTGGCTCACTCTTTTGCTTCTCATTGTGATAGAGGTCATTTTAAATGTTATAGAACCATTTCACCGCTTTGTCGGAGAGGATATGTTGACTGACCTGTCATACCCCTTGAAAGACAATACCGTTCCCTTTTGGGCCGTTCCTGTATGTTCTAGCATTGAGATATACCATCTTACTGGAATTACTTTTTGGCAAGAGAGTTTGTTCAGAGTCAATCAATGACAACACTAAAGTATAATGCTTATGTTCTTCCTTGGAACAGATGATCGCAATAATACTTCCATTTTTTGTCATTCTTGTCTGCTATTTCATCAGAAGGGATGTTTATGATCTACACCATGCCATACTGGGTAACACTACTTTTCCCTTGTGATTCTGAAAGTGCCTCACTTTTTGTCTGTATGTAATTGCATTTAGTAACGGTTGGTGCTTGCCTTTATCTTCAGGCCTTCTGTTTTCCGTACTTATCACTGGTGTTATAACTGATGCTATTAAAGATGCTGTTGGTCGACCTCGTCCAGACTTCTTTTGGCGTTGTTTCCCCGATGGAAAAGGGGTTAGCCTCCTATTTTCCCTAATTTCGGTTTTATTTCTTTTTGTGAATTTAAGTTTACATAATCAACAGTCTTGATCAGTCCTGTACTTTGTCAACATGCAATTGTTGCATCATACATGCACAGGTGTTTGACCCTGTGACAAAGGATGTTATGTGTACTGGATTAAAGAGTGTCATCAAGGAAGGACACAAAAGTTTCCCCAGTGGTCACACTTCGTGTAAGCAGTCTAATTATTTCCAGCATCATGGCTTTTTAACTTGAGTTGTGGTCCTCTACTTGTGATGTAGTATTTTATGTTTATTGGAGATTGCATGTAGCACATGTATGACTGTCTGCACAGACGTGTGATGTGCTAACCTCCTAAGCCCGGGTGGAATTTGACTTTAATTTTTTTAGGATACAAACATATCAGCACTTTTTCTATTTATTTAGTTATTATAATAAGCATAAAAACACATTTGTTAATCATCTTCACCTTCCTCTCTTCTTTCATTTTTTTTTTTGCTTCCTGAATTTTTGCAAACACACTGCATATAGTCTGAAGATAATGCCCTGGCAAGGTAATCCACCAAAACTATTTTCATTGTTTTTACAATTTCAAAACAGTTTGATTGTTATTCAACAACACTTCCTTTTGGGGAATTCAAAAAAGAACAGCATTAAAGTTCTTGTTTTTTCTGTGATTTATAGTAGTCTAGATGGATGTTTTAGATCTTGAAATTTGAAGCAATTGGATTGAAGAACAAGACCTCAACCTTCTTGCAGTCTGTCTGGTTGGTTACATGGATTGTATTGAACAATATCCTAGTGAGCTCTTTAAGAAAGATATTGTTTTTTTATAGTTACCCTCCATGTCTTCTTTGGCCTACCCCACCCCTATTGACACAAAATTCTCTAATAAGCAATTGGATTTCCCTTAAGAATACCCATTCCACCTTAAATCTGTCTCCCTCATTTCGTCATCATTTGGTGTGCCCCTACTTTTTCTTGAATGGACTTATTTTTAATCTTATCTTTTCTTGTAGACCCACACATCCATTACAGCATCCTCATTAACATGGATGTATTAAAAGGAAAGCAAAATTCTGATTGCTTATAAATAGTATCTAAATGTGCCTTTATTTCTTTCAACATGGTTGTACTTTACCAATTATCGAAGATTGAAAAAGTAATGCTATTTTTTTCTTTTTTTTAAAATTTTTTTAATTTTGAAGATGAAAATATAATGCTATTTAGATAAATAGAAGGATTAAATAGTTCATAATACCAAAAAGAGAAAACAAGGTTTTGTGCAGGTATGTATGTTTGTGATGATCACAAGTTAGCTTGTGCTATAGTCAAATTGGATGATTGATTGGATTTTATTGGATAGAGAGTATAGCAAAGTTCCTAGAAGACTAAAGTTTAGTCGAGCAAAGTTGTGTTCAACTATCCACATGTTCTGAAATGGACATAGTATGAGGCTACAATGATATTACATGACATTTTTTGTTCTTATTCTTGTTTTGACTTCTTTCCTTTTGTATATCTGGTAATTTATTTTTGGGTATACATACAAGTGTGCTGGTTTAATTATGAGCTTTGCTGTCATTTCTTATGTATTTGCTTTCATTTTACCTTGAGTTTATTACAAAACTAGAAATGACTTTGAAGGAACTTTGTTCTTCGACATGCAGGGTCCTTTGCAGGTCTTGGTTTTCTTGCATTATACTTGTCTGGGAAAATTCGGGTATTTGATCACAGGGGCCATGTAGCGAAGCTATGTATTGTCTTCTTACCGTTACTTATTGCCGCTTTAGTGGGAATTTCTCGAGTTGATGACTATTGGCATCATTGGCAAGATGTTTTTGCTGGGGGTCTTTTAGGTTTGTCTCTTGGACACCATTTTTTTTCTTAATTTTTATTAATTTTCTCTTTATATTCCTTACGTTGCGACAAGTCTTTTTCCGTTTTTGTTGTTAACTCTTTCTGCAGGGATAACAGTTTCATCATTTTGTTACATGCAATTCTTTCCAGCCCCATATGATGTAGATGGTATGTTCCTCAGGGCACTATTCTCAACTTTTATTACTCTATGGCTATTTCCCTATATTACCTTTTGGCTACCTCTAGTATTTGATATAATTATTCATAAATTGACATTGGAACATGTAAGCCTAGTTTAGCATTGCTGTTGAAAGTAGCTTTTGCATTTTAAAGTTTCTTTTGACCCAACCTCAAAGCTAAACAGGGAAAAAAAAAAAGCTTTTGGGTTTAAAAAGCTAGTTTGCAAACCTAAACCAAAAAGCTCCTTGAGGTGCTTTTGTGATGAAAAAGTGTTTTTGGGATAGAAAATTACCATATTATCCCTATATTCCTAATATTTTATTTTTTTCAACATTTCAATTACTCACAGTACTTTTTCACATTAATACTAAATACTTAAAATTTCTAATCATACTTTTTATGGTATCTTTTAAACATAATTTTTTCAATCCAAATATTTTCCAACGACTGTAGTAATGCTAAACTAGCCCTTAGTCAATACGAATATAATGAGCATAAAGATGATATCCATCTTGCACATTTCAACTACTGTTTTATTCTTTCCGCCTTATAACATTTATGCACTGATGGATTGGATATTTCTGTTGTGTTATTTTGCTCATGTGGACAGGTCAAGCTTTTTCTTTTTTTGTGAATTTAGGATTTCAGTGTAGTTATGTCATTGCTTAGCTCAAGGGAGCTTCATATTAGACTTGGTAGTGCCGCCTTTGGAAGGATTTTTGGTGTAAATTATATTTAATTGGATTCTTACTCAATGGAAAATTAAAATGGCGGGGGGACAATTAAATATCTTTTACTGCAACTCCTAGGTCTTTCGTGACGACATAAATAGAATATTTATCTCCTCTTCCATCAGGAATAATGGGGAAAATAAGGAGGAAGAGGAGTAGGATAAGGAGGGGAAAGCTTGATATACAACGAAATATAAATGCTAAAGATTAGGTGAAAGGCAGTTTCCATTTGTTTGATGCCGTTGGGTTCTTCATGCTGATAAGAATTGTCAACTGTCATTGACCTTGAACTCCCAGGGCAGTTTTTAAGAGTACGTAGGCATATATCAGAGAAATCATACCATTAATTATCACTAGGTTTCTTTCTAATGGACCGTGCAGGCTGGGGACCTCATGCCTATTTCCAGAAGTTGGCAGAGTCTCGAAATTGCAATCCATCCAACACCATCAATAGTTCAAATGCACAACAATCAGAGCTGGAGAGTGTATATGTCGATACGCAGCATGGCAGGGGACCGTCTGGAGCCAGTACTCATGACTCTAGCCCTATTCTGGACGAAACCAACCGCCTGAGGAGATATTAATTATTGAATTTAGACTGTAGAGAAGATGTCCATAGTCTTTGAGCTTACTACAATATATTTTGCTCTTACACTCGTTTGTTAGGTATTGAAATATGGATTTGCTTCTCCTTGATGTCATATTTGTTAAATCATTTCCAACAGTATGTGATGATGAAGAGACCTTGTTTGCTTTATTTCACAACTGAATCAAAAGATACGATCTTCACCACCATTACTAAAATTAACTCTGGGGGCAGCTGTGCATTAGGTAGTGTATGAACTCAGCTTAATTAACTCTTTTCCTTGGGTAAATGCGGTTTTAACTAGGCCAGCAGTGATAATAGCGTGACGCATTTTATTTTTATAATTATTTTTTTATTTAAAAAAAAAATACTAAGAGTGTGTCTCATTCTGTTAACTTGTGAGGTGTGTATCAAATATATATATATTTTTTATCTATAAACTTATCCTCCAAATAGTGTCACGCTTTCATCTGAAAAATTAAGCCTAATTTTTAGGCAAGTTATATTTGTCATAAATTATGATTTGAAGGTTGAAGTGGGAACTAAATATAATGCCTTCTTTGGAAAAATTAAAGCCTAACTTTTTGACAATTAATATTTGTAATAAATTACGATGTAAGGGCTTAAAATATTCGAATTTAATCACCATTATAATACCAAAAAAAAAAAAAAAATTTACTTTCTATTATCATGAATCGATTATCAACGAAAAATTTTAACCACGAATGCAATACAAAAAATAAAAAATAAAACTCCCCCTTAAAAATTCATGGGCATGAATTTTTTTTTTATTATATAAAAAAAGTAAAATCTTAATACAAATAAGAGAGAAGGGAAAAATTTGATCCGAAACTAAATTTTTGATGTTCTTTTAAACATCTTTAGTCAAACATTTTTAATCATGAGACCAAAAGCTTAGGGACATGGGCATGAATTTTATTTCTAAGAAAATAATGACCAAAACTTACTTTTATGATTGCTTTTAATTTAGTGAATTTGTTCAACAAAAATAATGAGTAAAAATAAAAAATTGTAACTATGATGAATTAATTTTAAAATACAATTTAAAGATTAATTTACGCTCAAATACAAAAGAGGGCAATCTGTAGTTACAAGAATAGAAGGGACGATCGACGGTGGTGAAAACACATGGGTGGGCGGTAGCTGTGAAAACCAAGGGAGTGATCAGCAATGGCAAGAACCCAAAAGGCGATTGGTGGTAGTGAGAAACCCATGGGCGAGAATCGAGAGACCATCTACAACGACGAGAACCCAGGGGCGATTTGTAGTATTGAGAACCCAAGTGGGAATCGGCAGCACAAGGAGCTATTATAACTTAGGTTAACTTTACACTTTCCATTTAATTTTCCTTTAAAAGATCATAGTTACTTTTTGTACTAGCTAATGTTTTGAGTTAAAACAGTTTCTTTGTTCATGCCGTACTATGAAGCCTTGATTATTTTTTGTAATTCAAACGTAACGACAGGTAAATTATTCTTTATTAATGAATTAATTTGATATCTCACCATCATTAAGATTAAATAATAAAGGTATTCAAATATTTTGAATGGTATATATCTTTATATTATGTCTTTTCTCTTTTTCATTGTTGAATTTTTAAACTTATAATATTATCATTCTTTCAAAATAATTATAAATATCCTAAATTATTAAAGCCTCATTTGGATTTAATTATTGTGATTTAGCACCTTTTTATTACAATTTCACCATTTAAACCATTTATTTATTTATTTATTTTTTGCCAATCATTTCAAATAATTTGAATATGAAGAAGACAGTATCCAACTACATTGGATTAATAATTTTGGACCGGAGGGATAAAGGTCCAGTGAGGCACTTTGACAAACCTTTCACCATATTAACCATTATTAATTTTTTAGTTCTTAAAATATTTTTTGCCTTTTATTTTTATTTTGTACTTATATTTAAATTAGTTTGCTTTATTATGTTTTATATTTCATATGTTTGATATTATTTGTTAAATAATATTTATAATTGCTATAAGTTTTTTTTTTAAATATTAAATATTTTAAAGTATTTTTATAAGTTTTAATATTTAAAATCTTAACTGTTATTTTATATAAATTAATGTGCCACTATTTTTATTAAATAAAATTATCAACTTTTTAAATATTAAAATATACATAAAAATAATTTAATAATATAGTTTTAGATTAAATAAACATGAGTTGTTTTTATATGAGTAAATGTATTATTATTTTTTAAGAAATAATTATAATTTTAATACAAAGATTATCATAAGATACAAAATATATATCACTAATTGCATATTATTTTGTTAATTTTTTTTTTTTTTTTATGCAAAAGAGTGGTAGAACCACTTACAATCTTAAGGCTTTAGGCCTTAAAATCCCTAATAGATTTTCGTCCACTAAACGAACTAAATTTATTGGAGGGTCATCTAACACATATTGATTATCAGCTTAACTAAAAGCCAAGTTAGCCAAATAATCAGCACAAAAGTTTGTTTCTCTGAAATTATGGTGAGCTTTACGCTCCCTATTTTTTGCTGATAAATTGTTGACACTAATGGATAACATGGTAAAGAGGATCTTTCACATGAATAGAACCCATCGTTTTTTTCAATTGTCAATAGAGAATCTGATTCAATAACAACTCACCTAAAACCTTTCTCCCAATCTAACTTTAGTCCCATCTGAATTGCATATAATTCAACCTTACGCATTGAACCATATCCAATTTTCTAGTAAACTCAAATATCCAATAACCATCAGAATCTCTCGTAATGTCTCCTATGCCCAAATCACCTAAATTAGAAAAAGCACCACCATCCATATTAATTTTATGAAAAGTAGATGGGGAAGGTTTCCAAGCAATAAGAGAGACCTACTTTACATAAGTCCTTTTCTCTGACGGTCAGCAAAATACTGCCAAGCACAGTCTTTGACAATATTAGCAGCATAATCAGGTAAAGAAAATCCCTGTTCAAATACGCATTTATTCCTCCATTTCCAAATATTCCAACAACCAAACGCGAACAAAATCGGCCAAGGGATTCCATCATGCACAACATTGCTTCTAGCAAGATTAAAAATGATCCAATCAGACAAAGAAAGGAAATGTTCCAAGGTAGACCCCCGAATCCAACAATTCCATAACATACTTGAGAATTTGCAATCTTTAAGCACATGTAATGACGATTCAATCTGATTCTGACATCTTGGATAGGAGGCTAAATTTGAAATCCCTCTTAACCATACACGCCTTTCTTTTAGTATCCTATTATGCGATACAGACCGGAAAAAATATTTTGTACGAGGAGGCACATCCAATTTCCACAACTTTAACCAATTAATATTGGGCTGAAGATCACCTAATAACAACTTGTAAGCCAAGCTATCGAAAAAATACCATTCGAAACAGCAGACCAAAACAATTGGTCCTCCCTATTATAAGACAATGAAAACACACCAAACTGATCTTTAATCGACTCGGGTATATCCCTAATCCTACTCCAATCCCAATCCCCATTTGAATTCACAAAATCACTAACACACTGCGATGCATCTATGCTTGATAGAACTCGGTTACATCTTGTCTTGAGAGGTTGACTACCCAACCATTTATCACTCCAAAAGGAGGTTTTGTTCCCATTAAATACAAGTTTCCTAGGCCCTTGCATTACCAACTCCTTACTCCAAATAATACTTCTCAAGCATAAGCACTAGATTTTTTAGAGGCTTGGAAGAAATGAGCCCGTTTTAAATATTTGGCCCTCAACACCCTAGCCCATAAACCACTGTCCCCTTCAGCTAAAGGCCATCCAAGCTTGGCCAACACTGCCTTGTTCATATCTGATGTGTTGCGAAACCCCAAACCTTCTTTTTTTGGGTCGACATATACTATCCCATTTAACCAAAGCAACTTTTCGAACATTCTCAGTGCCTCCCCGCAAAAACTTTCTATTCAAAGCATCGATCTCCTTTGTTACTGCTACAGGAAGTTTAGCTACTTGCATCGTATAGTTGGCAATTGTGTTTGTGACTGGACCAAAATCGTTCTACCAGCCAAGGACAACTGCTTTGCTTTCCCCGAACATAGCCTTTTCGTCACCTTATCCACAAGAGGTCTATAAGTATGAATGGAAACACGGGATGAATGAATTGGAACACCCAAATAAGTCCCAAAATCAAAACTTTGTTGCATACCCGTAATTCTACCAACCTCAACTGTAACTGATTCTGAAACATTAGTCAACATAAAAAAACTAGATTTGTCATAATTTACCTTCTGACCTGAAAGAGAACAAAACTGATTCAAACAATCCACCATAATAGAGCATTGTTCAGCAGAAGCTTCACCAAAAAGAAACAAGTCATTTGCAAAGAAAACATGTGAAAGCTGAGGGCCACCATGAGACGGGCAAACCGGTTTCCAAATACTGTTACCGTCTGCATTGTCTATAATATCCAATAATTTTTACATGTATGGTACGAACAGATAGGGGGATAGTGGATCATTCTGCCTCAATCCTCTAGTTGGCTTGAAATAACTAGTCAGTTCAGCATTCCAAAGAATATTCATTTCCTTGGAAGTCACACAAAACATTATTGGTGAAATAAGAGATGATGGTAAGCCCAAATCCATTAACACCCACCGTAAAAAATCCCAACTGATACGATCATAAGCTTTCTCAAAGTCAACTTTCATCATCATAGTACCAATCTTCCCTTTTTTCCTCATAAATGAATGCACTGCTTCTTGTACAATCACAATGTTATCTGTACTACTGAGACCAGGGATAAAACTGCATTGAGTAGGAGAAATAATATCCTTCAAATAAGGACGTAACCTAACCACAATGATCTTTGAGATAAGTTTCACCGAAACATTACATAAACTTATCGGTCTAAACTGCGAAGCATTTTCAGGGTGTTCCTTTTTAGGAATAAGAACCAATAACACTGGACTACATATACTATCAAAGCTCTCTGTTAAGAACTCCTGCCTAATAAAATTACATACCGATTCATTCACCACATCCCAATTTGCTTGGTAAAAGCCTGCTTGAAAGCCATCCGGACCTAGAGCCTTAAAAGTAGCCATGGAAAATAAAGCTCGTTGTATCTCCTCATCTCGTGGGACCTGTGCCAAGAAATCAACCTGCGAGGCGGACATTCGGACCCAAGAACTTGGACAAAAATCATCAATGAAATCATCAGGATTTTCAGTTGAATAAACTGTTAAGAAGATATACATAGCCATTCTCTTTAGGGAAGCATAATCTGAACACCGTATCCCATCTTCATCTTTTAAGGACACAATGCCATTCCTATTCCTTCTAACAATAGTGGTTGTGTGAAAAAACTTTGTGTTACGATCACCAAAATTAACCCACTGAGATCTGGACTTTGGGAACCAACGAAGTTCCTCCTGCTGCAAAATCTGCTTGTACTCTCTACTAAGCTCCTCTTGAAGATTAAAATGAAAAAGATTCAGCCCCATATTTAGTTTTTTCTACACACCCAACAATCGAGCTAACAAAGATCTCTTTCTACGAAAAATATTACCAAAGGTATTAGAGTTCCACTTTTTGACAATACCTGTAAGATATTCTAGATTTTCATTAAGTTTCACCTCTCTCTGTCAGTTATCTTTGATCAAATTCGTAAAGGAATCATGAGTTAACCATTCTAGTTCAAAGCGAAACGGCCCGGCATAGTTATTGATTTCCACAACATCCTGCAGACATAGAATGAATGGACAATGATCACTATAAACCATCGGTAAGTTTCTAACAAAAGCTTCAAGGAACCATGTCTCCACAAAGCATTACATAAGAATCTATCAAGCCCTTTCCTGATTACCTCCCTTTTTTTGTGGCAATTAGACCAAGTGAATGTATTACCTATCTTTCCCAAATCTAACAAGTTACAAGAGAATAATACGTCCCGGAACCTATCCATTCTATTCTACTAATATTTTTTGAAGCACCCCCCTGCTTCTTACTATCAGACAGAACTTGATTGAAATCACCAATTCATGCCCACGGTACATTATCAAATTCATCGAAGTCCATCCAATACTCCCAAAGTTGGTTTCCAATTACAGGTTTCGGACTTGCATAGACTGCGGTAAGAACCCACTTTGACCCTCTCCTATCTGTGATAAGTACTGAAACAAATTGCTCACTTTTCTCAAACACTTGCACTTGACTAATGTTTGCTTTCCACAATACCCAAATGCCACCCGAAAAGTCTTTAGCATCCACTTTAGTAGAGTGATCAAATGACAATTTTCTCAGGACCCTATCAGCTACCGCCCCACTAATCTTTGGTTCTGCAATAATCAATACATCTTCATGATTCGCCATTACCATTTCCCTTCCATGACGAAAGAATTCTACATTGCCAGCCTCTCTACAATTCCAAAACAACACTGGCATCATAAATAAATAATGATCAAAGTCCCACAAAGGGAGTTAAGCATTAAGCATAACAATAGAATGATCAACTACTTCAACGTGTTGATCATTCGGTACTGCCAATTCCATCCCAGTAGGACCATCACCACTATAATCATTAATTTAAACCCCCATCATCTTTCCCACCTCCCTTCCCCGAAATGACCAAAGGTGGATTTGGTTGAGGTAAGACGCATGGACTCGTGCTAGAGAAGGAAGACCATGCACTATTTTATGCCGAAACCTGAACCATCACACATATCTTTTCTTAAACTATCAAATCCCACAACTGGTAGAATCAATCTTGAATTTATCATGGCATTTGATATAAAATAATTTTTAATTATTTATTACCTTCATAAATAAAAAATAATTTAAAATTTTATTATACACAAATTTTAATCAAATGCTTTTAACGCTAAATTTCTATTCTCATTATAATTCATCTCATTCTAATCATTGTGTTTACTTCCAAACATATTCCATTACTGATTTTAATTTTATTGCTATAATATCCAATTACACCGATACAGTAATCTCAACTTTGTTGCTGGTTTTACTCTGGACAGAGCTAATTTCACCTCACATTCAAATAAACCCTAAAAATGCATTTGAATTCTATCGTTACCCTAATTAGGGTGCAATTTGTATGCAAACCTTTGTCACCTATGCCGTAGACATCCAAATGGATGTCCAGTGCAACACAGTTTGTGCCAATTGTCCAATGGACTATTTTGGTTCATTGCATAACTTTTTTTTCTTTGTTTTGTTTTGTTTTTGTTTTTTTTTTTTGCCCTTCAAGCTATAACAATAAAAATGGTCTTGCAAATTAACTTTTCTTTTTTATTTAAATTTAATTTATTTGTTAAAATTAAATAATAAATTAATAAATAAAATTTAATTATTTATTAACAAAACTATTATTTGGCATAAAAATAATCTAATAGTTTTTTTTAATTATTTATTAATTTTATAAGTATTAAATAATTTAAAATTTTTATTATATGCAAATTTTAATATAATTTCTTTAATGATTATTTTTTCTTCTTATTACAATTTATCTTATTGTTATTGCTGCTTTTACATCCAAACATATATTTAATTACTTATTTTAATTTCATGCTGCAGTAATTAATTTTATCTCTACTATTATTTTCAATTTTACCAAAACCAATTTCATTGTCTATTATCTATCCAAATGGACATTAAGTCAAATAAAAAAAAATTAAATATAATTATTGCAATAATTTTAAAAAATAATGTTTCATCACATTTATAATCTAGGCCCCATTTGAAATAGACTATAGCATCAGTGCGGTGCAATTGGACACTTTTGTTTTTAAATCGCACTATAATATCATTTGGATGACAATTTTCAGTGACATTGATGTCTCTATTTCTCCGGTTTTTAGTTGGGCATTTCTGAAGTAGTGGAAAACTGAAAGGTCTAACAGAAACTTTTGGACCATAATTTCTCTTTTTTTTTTTTTTTTTAATTTCTTCTATTTTAATTTCCTAAAGCATCGTAACATAATTTTTTTTAAAAGTTTAAATTTGTTCATTTTGTTATTTTATATTTATGCTTAAACTTAGTTTATTTAGATATCATTTGTAATTGCTAGAAGTACTAAATATTAAAATTCAAATAATTTTAATTTTTAAAATTCTATTTGTTATTTTAATATAAAATAATATGCAAAAATTTTTTTATTAATAAAATTTTTAAATTTTTAGTGATATAAAAATAATTAATGCAAATTCTAATTAATTATTAACTAATAAATGTAAAAAATATATTAAAATTTTATTATATATAAATTTTAATCTACTGTTTAATTGATCATATTGCTTCTCAGTACAAATTATCTCACCGTCATTGCTACCTTTACATTTAAATGCATATCTCTACCACTAATTTTAGTCGCACTACTTTAATAACTAATTTCACTACAACTATTTTTTTAATCTTTTCATAACCAATCTCATCACTAGACAAACTCTTAATCAAAGTTGAAAGTTGGTTTCTATATTGATCCCTAAACTTTGGGTCAGATTTTATATTGATCCTTAAACTTTGAAAAGTTTTAATTAAGACCTCAATTACTGAAACGTGTGTTAATGTGGCTCTTCCATGCTGGACCATCTAAATTGATGTTAAATCTTACATGGCATGGCACATAATTTTTCAAACTTGTATTACGTGGATTTTTTTTTTGTTTGAATAGATAACATGGAATTTTTTATGGTTTTTAAACAAATCATAAAATAGAAAAGGCAAAAGATTAAAAAAAAACTTTGACCATACAAAAACACAAAAGACTAAAAAAAGTAGTAAGTTTTACTATGAAAGACAGAAGAGTTTATGAAATTCTATGAAAGAGAAAGACCTGTGCAGGAATGAGGGGACCTTGTAAAGTGAAAATATTTTGCCCACCTTATGAGAATGGATCAACTAAGGGAGATCGCTTGTGAACGAAGGGACCTCATGGTTTTGAGGTTACAAAAAAGGAATATCATGACTTGAAGGTTGAGAAAGGACAACAGTGGCATTGTTTATAGTTAAATTTTTTTGCTTGGTTATTTATGATTTTTGATGATTTTTCATTATTTATGATTTGGGTTGTTTATTATTCCTATTTGATTTGAGAGTTTTTTTAGGGTTTTTCATGTTTAAGGTTCTTATTTGATTTGTTTGTGGTTTTAAATGTTTGGGAATTGTTTGATTTACTTATATTATTGTTTGATTTTTTTTTAGCCTAGTTTATATTTAGGGGTTATTTTAGGATTCACGTTTTAGGGTTTTATCAATTTAGGATTTTCTGTTTGCCTTGTAAATGACACAAATTGATAGAGCAAATAACATACACTTTACATCTAAACCATTTGTCTGTCATTTTGAATTTACATACCCTTTAAATTTGTTCCTCCTTGTATAAATCATTGACAAAATCTCACAAGTCAAAAGCTAAATAACAACTAATGTTTTATGAAAGTTTTTGCAAATGGAAAGATACGAGTGGAAATTTAACTCACAATGAATGAAAATAATAGTTTAATCTTGTTTTGTAGACAAGATCTAAAAGATTAATCAAACAAAATAATTGGCAATATCTGCCCCCTTCCCCACCCCACAAAAACTTCAATAAGGAGGAATCAATAAAAGGAATGGGAATCATTGATAACTGTCATAATTGAATTAAAGACAAAGTATCATTGATAACTATCACAACTTTAAAGTACCAATAATAATAAAACAAAAGCTTGAAAGGCAACAAAATGAAATTATTTAGTTGATTAGTCATTTTAAGTCAAGACCTCTCAATAAGTTCACCATTGTCAAGGCATATGTCAAAGATAATCATATTGACAGTTGTGACTTACATACATATTAAATACAACTTCAAGGAACCATTTCCACAGACATAGGTCATCATTCAATCTAGAATTATATTTTGCATAATGGATTTCACATATTATAGAGTAAACAATAATAAACAATACTTTTATATAATAAAATCATACAAAAAACAACACCCTTACACATGACCAAACATAAAAAAAAATAAACTAAACATATTGATACAATATCACTTAAAAATGCTATAGTTTCTTTAGACTCGCAATTTTTATTTATAACCACCTTAAACTTTAGCAATTAAATTCCATAATCAAACATTAAACAATTAATAGCACGCATGATTCCTAAAACTTTGAGTTAGATTTTATATTGGTCCCTAAATTTTAAAAAGTTCTAATTGAGTCCTCAATTGCCCAAATGTGTGTCAATATAGTCGACATTGACACATATTTGGGCAATTAAGGACTCAATTAGAACATTTTAAAGTTTAGAGGATCAATATAGAATTTGACCCAAAGTTTAAGAACGACGTATGCTATTAACTCAACATTAAATTACAAAAGAAAACTTTTCTCTAATTCATTAATTGACACTGCTAGTTTCTACTAAACCTAGAAGAAATTTTCAAATTGACAACAAGGCTATAACCTATGCTAGTTACAACACACACAAAAACCAACTTGCTCAATGATTTCGTCATAACTTTATGAACAATAAACCAACTTGCTCATTTATGTCATGACTTTGCTCAATGTTGATTTTGTTTTTTAATATTTTATCCTTGATAGTGTTATGTTTTTTAACAATATTGTTTTTTGTTTTTTTATACATGGTAGATGATTCTTCCCTTTACTTCACCATAACTTTGCATCATGGGGCTATTTATTAGGTGGTCAATAAATAGAAAGACAAATAGCTTATTTTGACTTGTGCAAGATTGATAAAATATCTTTTTTTAAACTTTATAGCATGACAGATATGATGAGCATATTGGATTTAATATGTATTTATGAAAAAGTGCCTTATAGATAACATAGATTAGTAAAAATTACCATTGATGCTGATGTAATAACGATGTGTGAGGATACGCCTCCAAGTAGGTACATTGTTATTTACCAAAAGTATAGGGTATATGTTGAGTCTAATGCACAAAGGCTTACTACCAGTGTGGAAACGCCTAGTGTAAAAGAATTTCATGAAAATGGAACTAAGAGTGAAGACTCTGACTATCGGGATAGTAAGTATGAGTTGGATGAGGATGAAGACGATGTGAAATTTGAAAATTATGAGGATCTTGAAAGTGATGGAGATACAGGTCCTAAGGAGATAAAAGAATTATGAGTAAATTCTGATGTTGATTTTTATAGTATTGATGGATTCGATAATGATGATAATAAAAAAAAAAGTCTAAATTTTAAAACACTGGCATAGATGACCTTATATTCTGTGTTAGAATGTTGTTTAGGGATAAAAAACAGTTAAAAGATGCTGTGAAGAATGCTAGCATTAAGGATAAGGTGAACATTAGTTTTAAGAAAAATGACAAACTAAGATTGAGGGTTGTATGCAAAGAGAGGTGTGAATGGACATTCTATGGTAAGAAATTTAGGCATGAACCAGGGGATCTTACCTTTTAGATTAGAACTTACAAGTCCAAGCATTCTTGTTACAAAAACTATCCCAATAGGAATATGGATTATAAATGGTTGGTAGATAGGTATATGGAATGTTTCCTTGCTGATCCAAATTATTCCTTGCTTTCATTTGAGAGGTAAATGTACAAAAATTATGTGTTGATTGTGCCTAGGTCGAAGTAATAGAAAGCAAAACAGTTGGTTTTAAAAAAACTTAGTGGGGTTTACTTGGAAAAGTATTCCAAGATTGGGAGCTATGCAGAAGAAATTACAAAAACTAAACAATGATCCACTGTTCTGTGTAAGTTAGATGGTGGTCTATTTCAAAGAATGTATGTTTGTTTGAAAGCATATGCTACTAGAGTTGATTATTGTAGGCCAATTGTTAGGGTTAATGGTTGTCATTTGAAAGGAAAGTATGGAAGCCAACTGCTTGCTGTTATAGGGATTTATGCTAATAACTATATTTACCCTATTGCATATGTTGTGGTAAAAATTGAAAATACTTAAACATTGATCTGTTTCATTAAAAGATTGAGGGAGGATCTGAAGATGGAAAATCAATATAGTTGGACTTGGATATATAATAAACAAAAGGTAAATTATATGCTTTTAGTTTAGCTTATATATTTGTTATATGCCATTCACTCTATTTATTTATTATGTTATGTAACAAGTCAAGTATCATCTAATCAATTATTTTTTATAATAGGGTTTGAAAGCTTTACTCAAAAAGCTATTCCCAGAATCAGAGCATAGATGTTGTGTAAGGCAATTACACAACATCTTTCAAAATGATGGCTATAGAAGGAAGGCTTTAAAGGATGATTAATGGGTTGTAATAAAGGCAAGCCACATACCAAGATTCACTGTAATCAGGAATAAGATAAAAAATAAACACCTAGAAGCATATGGTTGGCTTTTAGAAAGGGCAACACAGGAACGATCAAGGTTTCATTTTAGCATAATCCCTAAATGTGATATTTTACTTAACAACCTATGTGAGTTGTCATAACATCTAGATCTGTAGACCTATCACTAGATCTGACTTAAAAAGTCACCACTAATATTTTTTGTTGAGGTATAATTGGTCACCTAATTGAATCTGTCCCATTTTAAAAAGGAATCATAAGCTTGACTCAGGTATTTTTAAATGGTAAATTTGAGTTTACTATTTCAGATTTAGGTTTAGGAATGCAGTTACATATGATAAAGGTTATAACATCCTCACAACTCCCATCCAAAAAATGGTACCAATTTGATTTTAAGTTATCCAAGACTTGAAACATCTTTATAATTTTACCAAATAATTTAATTATTAAAAATTGATCCTAAAATTACTCCAATAGTTTGGTAGTAATTTAATATAATTTTTTCACCTTAAGAGTATTCATGGAGACTAATGTTTTACTTTTAAGAGGCTGTGTCGTTGGATTCATTTAATTTTTCATAAAAACTTTTATTTATTATAAAATGAGACTTAGAATCTTGATATTGAAAATTCTTATCTAAATTCTCTAATATGTTGAAAAATTTAAACATGATTTTCTCACATAAGAATTTATATAAAGATTGCTATTTGTAACGCTCTTAACAATTCTATCATTAGAGATTCAAAATCTAACTTTTATAAAAATAATTTATTTTTAAAAATATCTTTCAATATATTGGTAAAATTTTCTATAAAAAATTATCCTATAATATATTGATAGAATTTTATGAAAATTAATTTTTTACAGAAATTTAGTTATGAAATTCTCCAATAATTTGGTAGAATTTATAAAAAATTTCAAATCCATAAAAATTTTTTTAATAGTTTGGTAAGACTCATGAATTTATTTTTTTTAAAACCTTTTTTTTTTATTTTGATGAAAAAAATTAAAATAAACAAAAGTTATTATGTAAAAATTATCATGCAAATAATATCATACAATAATATCATACCATAATATAATATATCAAACAATAATAATACAATTAAAACATGCAAAATAAATTAAAGAAAAACATACAAATTATAAATATCTCACTAAAGTTTTTTTTTCTTTCTCATCATTTACAATTAATAAAAATAGAAAATAAAATAACAATAAAATAAAAAAAAGGTCAAACCTGTATTAAAGGAACGGGTCGGGTCAGAATTAATGACACACAAGTCAGATGGGTTTGAATATGGGTCAAACTTGGTTCTTTTCTAGCTCCAAACGGCATCGTCTCAATATCAACATTAGCAACTTTCTTATTTTTTGTTCTGAGATTCCGTCTCCAACAACTTCAAAGACTAGTAGCCAACAGCCTATAAACCAGTGAACTCACCATCATTCAACCACCGCCAACCTGTTCGCCGTTCGCCGCCACCACTGGCCACAAGGGATTTTTTCTCTCTTTCACACCGCAAGCTAGGAATTGCTTGGCTATGGTGTCTTGTCTGTTGATCCTTGCTTGAATGATCCATTGCCTTATTGCTCTCTGATTTATTTCTGTCTTTGGCCTTTTCTCGTGACTTTGTTTTGCTTGATTTTCTGTCAATTCTCTGGCCTTGATTTTAGGCTGTGTATGCTTGATTGATGTTTTGTAAATCGGGCTTGTTCTCTAGAAATTAAGCTTGTAATTGCTTGATGCTAGAAACTACTAATTGCTCATGGAAACTTCGCCCAAAACTCCCTCTTTATTGATTGTGAATTTTCTGTGAGGCTTCCCCCCTTTATGTGTGTTTTATGTTCCTCTTTTTATGAAGATTCAATCTCTTTTTATTTGGAAAGACTTTAATTCAACCGAGTATTTTTTGCATTTGATTTGATTTTGTGATTGCATGAATTAAGCCCAAAATCATCAAATCATTGATTCTCTTTGACTGAATGCAAGATCCTTGAACAAATTCCCAATGGTTTTCTTTTTTTTTTTTTATTATTTATTTTTGTGACTTTTGATTAGAAATAATAAAACTAAAATTAAAGACAAAAAATTGAAATTAAAACTAAAACAAAATTAAAATTTTTCGGGCTTTCAATTCTTTTCAGCTAAAAAAATTTCAATTGGACCCACTTTACAATTGAAGGTCAATTTTTTATTTTGAAAAAAATTTTGGACAAAATGAGGTATTTGCAGTGCCGTTCTTTGTATAATTTTTATGAAACAGGAATTATTTTGCATAATTTTTATGAAACAAGAATTATATAAAGACATAGATACCTATTACGTTAGGGCTTGAATTAGTCAACTTTTTTTTTTTTGGAAGAATTCTTTAAACAGAGGCATGCAACTTTCGAAAAAAGAAAACTTCTAATAACTCCTCTAAATAGAGGCTAAAAAATGGAATCCTTTATACAAAGGCTAAACAACTTTAAATTAAGAAATGGGCAGATGCTAAATAACTTTAAAAACTTTAAACAAAAAAATATCAAAAGACATCCATTTTGCTCGAGTCTAAAAAAAATTGAAATTTTTGAAATTTTTAGCTTGAACTCCAAAGATTTACAATTTGAAAATTCAAGGGTTTATTTCAAAACTTTAAAGAATCATAAGGTTCCATAATAGAAATTGAAAAGATTCTAAGACTTCAAGTTTTGTAAAAATTTGAAAAGATTTAAAAATTCTCAAAAATTTAAGATTTGCAAAGGTTTGCAAAAATGCCAAGGTTTGCAAAGATTCCAAATTTGCAAGATTTCAAGTTTTGCAGAAGTTCCAGATTTGTAAGGTTTTAAGTTTCGCAAAAGTTCTAGATTTGCAAGGGTTCCAAGGTTTTAGAGGTTCTAAATTCACAAAGATTCCAGATTTGTAAGGTTTCAAATTTCACAAAGGTTCCAGATACGCAATCCAAGGTTCATAGAAGTTCTAGATTTGCAAAGATTTTCAAATTCACAAGAATTTTTAAATTCCCAAGAATGAAAAATTTGCAAGAATTCAGATTTGCAAAAATTTCAGACTCATAAGAATTTTAGGCTCACAAGAACTTCATATTCGTAAGAGTTTTAGTTTCGCAAGAATGGAAGATTCGAATTTCAAATTTGTAAAAACTCTGATTTGCAAGAATTTCAGTTTGGCAAGAATTCTAGGTTCGCAAGAAATCAAATATTCAAATTTCAGATTCGCAAAAACTCATATTCACAAAAAAATTTAGTTTCATAAGAATTTCTAGTTCACAAGAAATCATAGATTCGAATTTTAGATTCGCAAGAACTTAAGGTTTGTAAGAATTTCAGATTTGTAAGAGTTTCAGTTTCACAAAAATGAAAGATTCGCAAAAACTTTAGATTTGTAAGAATTTCATATTCGAAAGAAATTTAGTTTCATAAGAATTTTTAGATTCACAAGAAATTCAATTTCGTCATTGTAAAGACTCACAAGAAACTAAAGATTTGAATTTTAGATTCGTAAGAACTTAAAGTTTGTAAGAATTTCATATTTGTAAGAGTTTCAGTTTTCGCAAAAATGAAAGATTCGCAAAAACTTTAGATTTGTAAGAATTTCATATTCGAAAGAAATTTAGTTTCATAAGAATTTTTAGATTCACAAGAAATTCAATTTCGTCATTGTAAAGATTCACAAATTGTAATGCAAGATTCAAAGATTCACATTCAAAGGATTTTTGTTAGTTATTCACATCCAAAATTTAAAGAATTTCATTCAAAAAAATTTAAGGATTCATATCAAAATGTCAAAGATTCACATTCAAAAAATTTATATATTCACATCCAAAGTTTCAAAAATTCTTGTTAAAAAACTTTAATATTTCACAAGCAAAATTTCATAGATTCTCATATGAAAAATTTCATGGTTTCACCTCAAAAATTTCAAAGATTCATATTCAAAAAATTTTTCAATTTTGCATCTAAAATTTAAAGATTCACATTAAAAAAACTTTAATGTTTTACATCTAAATTTTCAAAGGTTCTCATTCAAAAACTTTATGATTTCACATCCAAAATTTCAAACATTCTCATTTGAAAATTTTTAGGGTTTCACATCCAAAATTTCAAAGTTTCACATCAAAAATTTTTAAGGATTATGCCTAAAGGTTTTATAAATCGTGACTATGTTTTTGAAAAAAGCTCATTTAAACAAAGGCTCTATAATTTTAAAGATTTGGAAATTTTTCCTAGTCTAAAAAAATTTCATGATGAAAGATCTTTCTCTTTCGAGGATTCAAAAGTAAAAAATTTTTCTCCCACCAAAGTCAAATTCTTGTATGCAAATAATGTAAATGCCTTATGAATGATGCAAATGCAACAATCCAAATTCTCACTAAATGATGCAAATGCATGTTTTAAACAGTAATGTAAATGTCATATTATGATTCAAATGTTCATTACATGATGCGAATGCATGCCCCAACCAAGATGCAAATGCAATGTTCAAATAATGATTTAAATAGTCACCAAATAACACAAATGCATGGTACAAACAAACAATGATACAAATGCAATATTCAAAACAATGGCTTAAATATTCACTAAATAATGTAGATGCATGGTCCAATCAGTTATGCAACTTACAAATTCCACAAATAATGCACACGCATATCCAAACAATTGTGCTAATACAGTTATCAAAACAAAAACTTGTACATTTACCAAATAGTGCAAAAACAATTATAAAAACAAAACATTTTTGTTGCCCTAGAAAAGTCACTCTTATCATATTGATTTGAAAATCATTTCTCTCCCATCTATCAAAATTCATATATACAGCAAATTTGAAAATTTTAAAAACTTTCAAAAGAATGGTAACCAATTGCTTTAAAAGTTACCCAACATATCACTTTTCCATGACCAAAATATATCAATATGTGACATTTAGATCTCTTGAAAATTGTTGATTACTACCTAGAATGACTTAGGTGTATCTTGGTCTTTCCAAAAGGATGAAATGGTTTGGCATAAAAGAAAATCAACATTTCTTCATCTAGGCTCACAAATGAAAATTTAAATTTGAAAATTGATTATTTTTAAAACACAATTCATTTTAGCACTCATTTAGGTTCTTAGTATGTGCATTTTAATAAATGTCAAGATTGATTGTGATAGGTTCAAAATTTCTAAGAAAGAAAAAAAGGTTCAAATTTCAAAACAAAATCTTCATATTAGGTTTTATCTTCTTGAATTTCTCAAAGGTCTTCATTGTTCATTAGTTGCTTCAAAATCATCTTCTCAATGAACTTGCTTGAGTTGTTTTCAAAGTTGCTCTAAATTGCCTTTTTGAGTTTCACCCTAGAGCTTCATTTAATTTTTTTTTTCTTTTTTTTCTTTATTCCATCATGCATTTGAAAACTTAAAGTTCATCCAGAATTGAAAAGTAATGGTGATTTCCTAAAGAAAAACTCTTCAATTTAGATATCCACACTTGATCAAAATAGATTTTTGAAATGACGTAATGTGGATTTGGGTTTAGGGTTCTGAAAAAAAGGATAAATAGGTCTAAAAATGTGTTTAAGTGTAATCAAACTAAAGATTATTTTTTGTCTTTTTAACACTTCATACATTTTCATCTTTTTTTTTTATTTTTTTTGTTTTCTTTTTTTCTTCATATTTCCACATCTTAACAAATTGCCTAAAATTTTGAAGCTTACCTTTTGACTGTAGGCATTCATTCCTTATCCTTAACTTTGGATTTAATGCTTTCTGAAATAAATCCCTTTTTATACTTACTTCCCAATGTGGAAGGTGATCTTTGGTTGGGAAGAAAAAGAATTCAATAAGCTCAAAAGTCGTACAAATGGATATTTTCTTTTTGTGAAAGGAATATGAAAGATGGCCATTTATCATATCAAATGTGGATACCTCTATTTAAAAGCAATTCTCAAGAATATATTTTTTCTTTGATTTTGCATGATGTTACAATCAATTCTTTTTTCATTTTTCTTTTGCTTTCTTTTCTCTCTCTCTCTCTCTCTCTCTCTTTCTCTCTCTTTGTAACTCAAGCTCAAAGAATGATCTTACTAATCAAATAAAGCCCTAATGTAACAATCTTCATTATCACAGCCCACACCAAGAGATGAAATCAATACCATTCAGAGGAAAGGATATTGAGAAAATCGGACAATTTGGACTTTTTGGTAAATTTGCTCCAAGATGTGGGCAAAGAAAAATTTTAGGGCAAAGATAGAAAAAGAAAAGGAATGTTGCATAAATTAAGATGTCAAACAAGGATATTGAAGGGATGTGGTCTTTTCAGTAATTTTACCCTCTAGAAGAAATTGGAGAGGGTTAGGCTTTGTGAAGAAACATGGGTAGTGATGTCTTTGGAATAGTCTTGACACTTATTAAATTGCTAAAATCTAGAATCTTTAAGAGAGATCCTCATGTATTGGCTTACAAAAAAATTTTCAAACAAAAAATTTCAAACTTCATTGCTCATAGCCTTAATAAAGATAATTGACTTAAAAATCCTTATTTGTCAAGTGAAATAGGATCAAAAGACTTGAAAAGCCAAGCTTTGAGTGGGGTGGTGTTCAACTAAATTAGAGTATGAAATGATAAGTGAAACAATTGAGTATGTTCATTCTTGGTAGTAATCATTAATTCTCTTAAGATTGTTTCCGTAAAAATTTTTCTTTACAAAAAATATTTTTCAATCATAGAAAGAAATCATGTGGGTTTTTATTGTCAAACAATTCAAATAAATGAAAAAAATTACAAATACATGCATGCGAATCATAATGACAAACAATAATTCATATTTACGTACCAAAGATTGGCCCAAACAAATGAAATAACAAACATACAAAAATGTATATGTAAATACATGTATGCAATACATAGTAACAACAAGAATTCTTATTCAAAACTATGTACAAAATTGAAACGGAAAAGATTTTCCTAAACAAATGAAATAATGAACATAAAAAGATGTTTACATGAATCTATATGCAAATACATTACAAGATTGAAAAGGCAAAGATTTTCCTAAAAAAATGAAATAACTTATATAAAAAGATGTTTACATGGATGCATGTATGCAATACATAGTAAAAACTAAAGTTCATATTCACAATTATGAAAAAAAAAACAAAAAATAAATTATTTTTTAATTTACAATTAAGCATTCACATCTTTTAATATATGAAAAAGTGAAATGGAATAATGCATGAATGAATGCATGTATGTATGAATGCAATAAGAAGGATTTAATAATGTGAATACATGCATGTATAATAAAAGAAAAGGGCCAATAAACATGATATATACAAAGAACAACGTAAATGGTTAGTATGCAAATAATATATAAAAAGAATAATATATATGAATTTACAAGCAGAATAAATGTCCTATCATGTGTCTTATTTAGGATTTTCTAACACAAAAGAAGCCATGGCTCTAGCTTTGAGGTGTGATTAATCACCTAATTGAATCTGTCCAATTTTAAAGAGGAATCCTAAGTTTGACTCAGGCATATTTAAATGATAGATTATAGTCTACTAATTCAGATTTAGGTATAAGAACATGGTTACATAAGAGGAAGGTTATAACACCCTCATAACACTCATCCAAAAGATGGTACCAATTTGATTTCAAGTTATCCAAGCCTTGAAAGATTTTTATAATTTTACCAAATAATTTAATTATTAAAAATTGATCATAAATTTACCCCAATAGTTTGATAGTAATTTAATATAATTTTTTCATTTCAAAAGTATTCATGGAGACTAGTGTCCCACTTTAAAGAGGCTCCATCGTCGGATTCATTTAATTTTTTGTAAAAACTTTTATTTATTATAAAATGAAACTTAAATATCAAAAATTCTTATCTAAATTCTTCAATATGTTGATAAAATTTAGAAAAGATTTTCTCACATAAAAATTTATATAACTATTGCTATTTGCAACCCTCTTAATAATTCCATCATTGGAGATTCAAAATCTAATTTTTATAAAAATAATTTTTTTTTAGAAATATCTTCTAATATATTGGTAAGATATTCTATCAAAAATTATCCTCTAATATGTTAGTAAGATTTTATGAAAATTATTTTTTCACAAAAATTTGGTTATGAAATTCTTTAATAGTTTGGTAGAATTCATAAAAAATTCTAAACTCATAAAAAATTTTTTTCAATCGGTTGGTAAGACTCATAAATTTATTTTTTTAAAAAACCTTATTTTATTTTGAAAAAAAATTAAAATAAACAAAAATTATTATGCAAATAATATTATGTAATAATATCATGCCATAATATAATATATCATACAATAATAATATAATTAAAATATGCAAAATAAATTAAATAGAATCATGCAAATAATAAATAAACCTGCAAATTATAAATATCACACTAAAGTTTTTTTTTCTCGTTATATACAATTAATAAAAACAGAAAATAAAATAACCAAAAAAAATAGAATAAAAAAGGAAAAAAAAGTCAAACCCATATTAAAGGAACGGGTCGGGTCAGAATTAATGACACGCGGGTGATTTGAATATGGCTCAGGCTTGGTTCTTTTCCAGCTCTAAACAGCTCTGTCTCAAGGTCGGCACCTTTTTGTTTTGAGATTCCTTCCTTCTCCAACAATTTCAAAGACCAGTAGCCGACAAACCATAAACCAGGGAACTCGCCGTTGTTCGACCACCACCAACCTATCCGCCGTTCGCTGCCACCACTGGCCACCAAGGATTTCTTCTGTCTTTCACACCGTAAAGCTGAAGCCAAAAAAAAAAAAAACGACATAGCCCAAACCATCCCCAAAAATCAATCCCTTTTTTAGCCAAGAACCACAACAACCTACTCAGAAACCACTGTTGATTTGTCTCTTGTCGGCCCTCGCCATCCGAGACAACTAAGGACTTTACTAGCCTTCTTTGGCTTTTTCCCAAAATAAATCCCAAGAGACCAAACCTTCAAAAAGTAATTCCATTGCCCAAAAAAAGTTTTCTTTTCCTTTTTACTGATAGCGTTAAAGCGCTGCTGACTAATTGTGGTTGATCTATGTTGGGTTTTGTTTCTCTAGGTTTGAACACCGGGTTTTTGCTTGCTTTGATTTTTTTCTTTTTTTTATAGTTGCTTCTTGAAATTGGGTTGTTTGTAAGGTTGGTTCTATTGTGGAATTGGAGTTTCTGATTAGAGGCCACTTGGGTTTTTTGATTGAATATTTTTGGTTACAAATTGCTACTTGGGATTTAGATTTTTCGTGTTTATTGTTTTGGAGATGCTGAAGTGCTTTCTCCTGCGTATGCCTGAAATTGCCTTGTGGAATTATTGGGAATCACTCGACGATGGTTTCTTGTCTGTTGATCCTTTCATAAATGATTCACTGCCTTATTGCTCTTTGATTTATTTTTGTCTCTGGCCTTTGCTCGTGACTTTGTTTTGCTAGATTTTTTATCAACTCCCCGGTCTTGATTTCAGGTTGTGTATGCTTGATTGATGTTTCTGTCAATCAGGCTTGTTCTCTGGAAATTGAGCTTGCAATTGCTTGATGTTGGAAACTATTAATTGCTTTTTGACACTTTGCCCGAAACTCCTTCTCTATTGACTGTGAATTTTCTGTAAGGCTTCCCCCCTTTCTTTGTGTTTTATGTTCCTCTTTTGATAAGGATTCAATCTCTTTTTATTTGAAAAGGCTTTAATTCAGTCAAGGATTTTTTTGCCTTTGGTTTGATTTGATTATGTGATTGCATGCATTAAGCCCAAATTCATCAAATCATTGATTCTTTTTTACCAAATCCAAGATCCTCCAGCAAATTGCAATGGTTTTCTAATTTTTTTTAATTTTTTTGATTATTTATTTTTGTGACTTTTGACTAAAAATAATAAAACTAAAATTAAAGACCAAAAATCAAAATTAGAACAAAAATCAAATTAAGATCAAAATTAAAATATTTTGGGCTTTCAATTTTTTTGGGCTAAAAAACTTTCAATCAGACCTATTTTATGATTGAAGGTTCGTTTATTTCGAAAAAAATTTTCAAACAAAATGAAGTATCTACATGAGTGTTTTAACAAATACATTTAGGATGTCGGAGACAAGTCAAGTTTGACTATGTGTGAAACAATTAGATGCAAATTGATGAATAGATTCTATGTGAAGAGGAATATTGTAAAAAATTATTCTGGATTGATTTGTCCAAGGATTCAGTAGAAACTTGACAAGAACAAATAATTGTTTAGGAAGTATTGGCCATATCCATCTACATACAGAACACTTGAAATAAAACGCCTAACAGACTAGTACATAATTGACCTAAATGAACAGTCATGTAATTACAAAAAAATGAGAGTTATCTGGTATTCTTTACCCATATGTAATTTTTGTAATTTTGTTCAACAAAGAGCGGGTTGAAGACTATGTGCATGAATATTACACTATTGATAGATAAAGAAAGATCTACAAATAAGCCATTGATCTAATCAGGGGTGAGAATTGTTGGCCTCTATGTGACTACAAGCCAGAACTTCTAAAGGGGCAAATGAAACAACTTGGTAAACTTAAGACTAAGAAAAGAAAAGAACTTGATGAAGTAAGGACCACATATACTAAGGTTGAGAAAACAGTTATCACAATGTCATGTTTAAATGTGGATAGAAAGGTCACAATAAAAGGTCTTGTAAGAACATTCCACAGGTGCAATAAAATGCAGTTAATAGTTACAATTTCACAAATTTGTGTAAATGTTATTGTTTCTCAAATAATCTTGAATTGATACTATTTATTTTCATTTTTTTCTATCTAACAACAAGGTATATCCGAATCCAACCAACAAAACACATTTGTCCAATAACAGCAAACCACCAATAATAGTCATGAAAACCACCATTAACTTATAGTCATTTCTAACAATCCACCATTAGGTATGCAACATTCACAAAGTGTTACATAAAGTGCAATATTGAATCTTACTCCTACTTTAGCTTTTAATGGTGGTTTGCATGTCCAATAGCACATTCGTCCAGTAGCAGCAAACCACCAAATTGGGTTTTTGGTTGGCTTTAGGGTTACTACCAACTTATGTTTTTTTTTTTGTAATTTTTTTTATCTTTGTGTGTATTTTAGGGTTTAATATCTCTTTCTCGTAGTCTAGCTTCCATGAAAACCTTATTCAAGCATGTTGTTCGGAAGCTTATGGCTAAGCAGCATAGTATCCAGAAGTTTGCATGGTAATGAAGCTTGTTTTGTTTAGAAGAATGTTTTTTGTTAGAACATTATGTTTGATTGTGTTGGCAAATTTTCTTGTAGTCGAAACATTGTGTTTGATTTTGTTGTGAAATTTTGGTGTAGCCAATTTAGAATATGAACTTGCTAGCATTGAAGTGTTTAAACTTTCAAAATTGCAACTTATGTTTGAGTCTTTTGAAGTGTATACAACTTGTTGGCATTGAAGTGTATAAACTTATATTTTGTTGTCATTGAAAATGAAAATATGAAATTATTACTTACGTATAGAAGTATTATTTAAACTTTTAGTCATTTTTACAAACTTATTACAAAGTATTCTATTCTGTATGGAAGTGTTCTACAAACTTGTTGCTAGCAAATAGTAGTCATTACTTATGTGATGTGAACAGTAGTCAATACTTATGGAAGTGTTTTACAAACTTGTTGTAGCAAATATTAGTTTACAAACTTGTTCTATTCTAAAGGTCATTCCATTGATTTTGATATGAACATAATCATATTACACAAAATATGTAAGTTTACAAATATGCAACTTTAGAAACAAACTTGCATTAATACTCATGAAACATATTCATATTACACAAAATATGCAAGTTTAGAAACATAAATAGCTTACAATTGACAACATATATTACAAGCCAATTGACCTAAATAGTATACTAAATTTTGTTCAATTTCTTTCCAACAACAACATAAAAATAACTATAAGCAAACAAATTGTAATCCATTTCCAATTTTTATTCTTGTAATCATTGTTGTTTGCATTATCTAAAGGGATTTGATTTTGGTTTCCATTTTTTGCAGCCTCCTTAATAAACCTAGAATGATTGCCTTGTTATATTCATTTATTAGAGGATCATATCACTAAAAAAAATCCACTGCACCAAGTTGCTGCAAGTTTAAACAAAAACCATCACCAAATTAAAGGAATAAAAACACACTAAATTAAAGAAATAAAAATCATAAAAACAATAATTTGCTACCCATTGTTGCTTCTTGCTACCCATATTCAAAATAATACACACTTATTTGTTGTGTTTTTAAATATCTACAAAATTCAAAACCAATAGTTGTGTTCACATATTCTAAACCTATATTCAAAATCCATTGTACATTTGTTATGTTGTAAGACCCTATTTTATCTATAAAATCTCAAATTCAATTAATAAAAAAAATAGGATGCTATGTTTATACACCATAGTTGTTATAACCGAAAAACTGACGGCCTAGGTTAGTGTCAATCCATGATGTCCTAATTCGAGCTTGTTGACCACAATGACAAACAATTAACAAGCCTATATCTTATATATGACAACCTATAACTTCTCATTTTCAACCCTTAGCTCCTTATTTTAACCCTTAGTTTTGCCTTTTCAACCCTCAGCTTCTTTGTTTCAATCTCTCTTTCTTTTTCTCTTTAACACCTAAAAAATTGCAAAAGTTTCTTTTTTTTTTTTTAACTAGTTTAATTTTATTAGTGGGCATTAAAGTTTCTTTTGCTTTTTTTATTTGCTTAGTTGACATTAATATATTTCACGTAACAAAAGTTTAGAAGAATATATGTCATGCCATGTAGGATTTGTCGTGAATTTAGATGGTCCAACAGATGAAGAGCCCACATTGACATACATTTAGGCAATTGATGACTCAATTAAAACTTTTTAAAGTTTAGTGACCAATATAGAATTTAGCCCAAAGTTTAAGGACCACATGTGCTATTAACTCTTTTAAAAATTTCCTTATATTACAATTTCTATTAATTTAATTTCCATATTTTTGTGAAATCAATGCATTTGATTAAAGTTATACCCCATTTCATTATTAGCTGGCCATTTGTGAAATTGAAACATAATTTTATTACATGTCTTTTAATTACAATTGAGTTGGATACTTAGGATATTTATTAATGGTTCAAGGCTAGTCAATACAATTAATTAATGTTATCCTCTATTTGGTTTTTCAGTTTCTCAATTTCTCTTCAATTTGTTATCAACTCACTAATTTTATTATTAATTTTAAATGCCTAATCAATACATATCGTTAACACATAAGCTTTATTAAATATTATTATATTATCTATAACATATAACATACAATTAAAAAAAATCCATAACCTTTAAAAAACGAGAAATTGACACCTATCCTTATTTTAATATAATAATTTTAACCTTTAATTTAAAGGTTAATCACTAACACCTATCTTACAAAATAATATGAAAAACCCATTTTACCCTTAATCAATATTAGTTTTAAAAGCAACTAAAAGAATATTTTAAATAATAAAAAAATAAAACCCTAAAATTAAAAAACAATACACTTTTCATGGAATTTGTTTTTAATAACCACTATAGCCACCATTAGCAACACTATTAATAACCATCAAAATAGTCAATTCCAACATAACCATCAACATCACAATTAATCAACATCCAAATAAAAAAAATTCCTAAGAAAAATTCTTAAATTTAAAATTTGTTTATATTAAAAAATTTAAAAATTTTAACCAAAAAGAAGGCACCACCAACACAATCAACCAATAAATACCTAAAAATAAAAAAAGAGAAAACCCTTAAATCTGAAAATCTACTAATTTTTTATTTAAAAAAAGAGAAAAAGAGCATGAGAAAATTTATAAAACACTTAGAAAAGAAAATCAAAGAGCTCACAAGAGGCAGGATTTTTTTATAAGGAGAAATTTTTAAAAAATGGATGAAAATGAAAAGAAAGAAAATGAAAGGGAAAAGAAATGAGTATGAAAAGATGAAAATTTTGAATTTTTTTATATTGAAAATTTTAGAAAATTTAACCAGAAAGAAGGTACCACCAACACAATCAACCACTAAATACCTAAAAATAAAGAAAACCATTAAATCTAAATATTTTAATTTTTTATTTAAAAAAAAGGCACAAGAAAATTTATAAAACACTTAAAAAAGAAAATCAAAGAACTCATAAGAGCTAGGATTTTTTGATAAGAGGGGGAAATTTTTAGAAAATGGATGAAAATGAAAAGAAGAAAAATGAAAGGGAAAAGAAAGGAGTATAAAAAGATTAATTGTAGCTCTAGCTCTTTATTAGATGCCACCATAGTTATTTTTCTCTATTAGTTAAAATATTTATGTACCTAAATATACAAGAATAGATCCTTTAAAATCAAAGGCTAAGGCTTCGATTTCAAACCATTGAAAACCTAGAACCTCTCTCAATAAAACACAAATTAAAAAGATAAAAGATAGATTCAGCAAGACAAAAATCGGATTTACTTGAGAGAGTGAGTTAGGGTTTTCTTTTTTTTCCAAAGCGAGAAAGAGAACTGATGACATTTTTTTGTGAAAAAAATTTTTATGTAGGAAATATTATAAAAAATAAATTTATATAATTTTGAATTGGTTTTTTCTGTCTCTTTATTGTTAAAAAAAATAAGAGAATAGAAATAATAGAAAAGAATTTTGGCTTTGAGGTGTGAAGAATACTTTTTTAAAGGTAATTATGCTTCTAGAATACAACAAAGCCTCAAAACTCTTTAAGCACAAGTAGTGAAAATAGTTATATTGAAAGATCTATTTATAATGAATGAATAGACATAAACTTCTATTCAAATGGTTATGATCTTTTGTGTACTTATGACTTTTATGAACAATAATCTATTTATATTCAAATAGTTATGATCATTTGTCATATAATAATTGTTTCTATTTAGATATAGTTATTTGAAATATGAATAAAGTAATACACAAATTATCTTTATTCATCTATAATTAAATCTTTCTATCTAATGAGGGATGCACCACATTCTAAACTACCAACAATCCCTCACTAGTTTAGAATGTTGTGCTTAATATTTAAGTTTTCATGCAAATAAATATTATGAATACAGAAAGGTATCCCTTGATTTAAATATTTAATTAGCATATATATCTTAGAATTCTAATGAAGTTTATGATGTCCATAGATTAAACCTCAACTCATAGTGTTAGAATTAAAGATATAACACATATAACACTTATTTATTTGTCTATTAGAGGTTTATAACCACTTTAGTACCATTATGGCCATGTGCTTATTCTATTTATAAACATTTAGAAGAGAGATCTCAATTCTTTTTATTAAAGCGGCACCATTTTTATATTTATATAGATAGAGTTTTCACTATATCTCCATTGCTTTAGACATTTAAATAATAAACTCTATTAAAAGTATAAAAACTCATCCTCCCCACGCAATGGATTACACTAGTTTTTAAAATTTGAATCGATTTTACTAGTGCTTAATAGACACATAACAATAACTTCTTTTTACCCATTAACTTTGTAATTAGATGTTACTAATTCAAAGTTGGGTTTCAATTATTATTGTCTAATAGTAAAGGTTTAAATACATTTTTCTTGTAGTACTACTTAACCAAATATCTTAGAATTCAATTTTCTTTTATGGTAATTATCCCCATTTGAGATTGAATCTCTAATATAATCACTTTAGGCTAGTAGGACCTTTTTATGATTTTACTTTAATAAGTATACTAAACTTATTAGCTTCTATAATTTGCTCATAAAATTATATTTAAAATTTTACAACACTATAAAGGCGAGTTTTATTTCTTTTTCTTCTTATCACCCTCACTATGTGCAAATATGCATTCTTTTATTAAAGAATGTTCCATTCAATTATTAAGTTATCATATATACTTAATCAAGTTACCATTTCATTTATCTTTTCACTATTAGGTGATTTTTTTCTGTTTAAGTAGGAGGCCTCTAAATCTACTCTTAATCAAATAAAACTAGCAAATATTTTATATCTTAATATTTTTTTCTCATAAAAGTTTTAAAACTTTTATTTAAACTCAATATCAGAGTATATGTCAATAAAAATTATGCCAAATATAATCTCACTAAAATTTTTTTTTTTTAGTAAACTCATGCTTTCTATAGTCTATTTTTGAAACTTTCATGCTAGTTCTAGGAAACTTATAAATATATTTCATCATGGACACCATTCACCAATTTATTACCATGAGCAAAACCATGTCCATCACCCAAATGGGTCAAATAGCATTTATCTTGCTATTTAAAATTTTTTTATATTCACAAAATCTTTGAATCACTCATGACTTTTAAAATAAATATAATTTCATACTTTTACTATATCTTAAAGCTAAAATCATGAGATGTAGATAATTTATACAAGTCATAATTATTATAAAAAAATTAAACAAATATCACTTTTATGCAAAAGACCACTGAGAAAAACTATTTATGTATTATTTACTAATAAATAATTTTCATACTTATCAAATGTACTATTTATTTAAGAGTCATACCACCTTCTCCATTGATAATTCATTTAGTGATCAATTCCAAGGATTAAGGCTATTGTAAGTGAACATCATTATCAAATCCACACATTAAGGGTTATGATCAGTACACATCCTTGCCATGAAATTACAAAAACCCATGGAGGTTTGTGCATTTTCCTTTTTTAAATAATCTATGCATAATAATGTCATATATCCTTACAATTATTTATAATCTCTATTTACATTAAAACAAACTTTATTTAAATAATTTAATTGCAAAACCATGTTATCTTTTTCTTGGCATTCGAAAATAAAACTTTTCAAATCCATAAACATGGCTAATAAGGCATTGGTGGATTGCCTTCAAATTATCTATAATTTACAATAGCCTTTAATGTTATTAATGATGTGCCTTTTTCATTTAAACGTGAATATCACATTTTAACCCAATTTGTTGGCCAAACCTTCAGATTGAAATAGTAACATAAAATTTCACAAATAAATCATGCAAATATATTCACCACATTAATTTCATACTATTACTAGCCACAATTTTGAAAAATCCATTCTAGTGAAACTTTTGGAATGCATAATTAATAAATTCCAAAAGTCTAAGTAATATAAAAAGCAATCATGAAATTGAATTTATGCAACAAAATCAAATAATGAATTAATGACATACTAATTTTCAATAAAAATTAAAGAAAAACTTATTTGACATTACAGTGGAGAATTATTTCTCTTTGCCCATAATTATTTCAAAAATTCGGATTTCACCAATGCATTTCTAAATTTCTTTTTCCTGCATCTCCATAAATATAAAATATAAATTTTTTTTCATAATTATCTTTAAATTGTTAAAAAAATAAATAAGATAATAGAGATAATAAAAAAAAATTTTAGCTTTGAGACGTGAAGAACACTTTTTTAAAAGCAATTATGCCTCTAAGATATAACAAAATCTCAAAACTCTTCAAGCAAAAATAATAAAAATTGTTATATAGAAAGATATATTTTTATTGAATGAATAGACATAAACTTTTATTCAAATAGTTATGACCTTTTGTATAATTATAATATTTGTGAATAATGATCTATTTATATTCAAATAATTATGATTATTTATTATATAATAATTATTTCTATTCAAATATAATTATTTAAAATATGAATAAAATTAATACAAAAATTAACTTTATTCATCAATAATTAAATCTTTTTATCTAATACAAAATACACTATATTCTAAACTACTAACATAAATTTTTTTATGTATTTTTGTGTGCTTTAAGGAGGAATCAAACGGCTGTGCTCGGATTCTACCATGTTTACACTTTTCAAATCTGCCTTTAGATTTCCTGGATACGGGAACTACATGTTACCTCATTTGCTTTATTTTTTTATTCAATGGAAATGACATTTTTGCCAAAATGCAATTTTCGTTGGGTTTTTTGGATAAAGAAAATAATTTTTGTTTTTTGGAAAACTAATTATTGCTGTACAATACACATAATATTATTTACCAAAATATAAACATTTTTATTTTTTTGTAAAACTTCACATAATATTATTTACCAAAAGAAAAAAAGCTTTGCAAAATACTAAGAGTTTGTAACATTGATTATTATTATGACCAATGACCATATTTTAGTGTAATGACCAATGTCTCATCACTTTTTTCTTTTATAATATTAAAAAAGATAAATATAAAATAAAACTATAAACTATAAGTGAATAAAAACAAAGAGATAAATGACATGATATAATTTCAAAAAGGATAAACTATATACTATAAGGAAAATGAGATGATACAAGTTCAAGAAAAATATAAGTCAAAATTTTTTTTAAATTCTTATGAAAATAGATATTTTTAAAATTCCATCAATATGAATTTAGAAAACTTTTTCAATATAAATATTTTCATTTGTTATTAAATAAAATAAATAAATATTTAATGTAAAAAATAATAAATATTAAAAAAAAATGAAAAAAATATTAAAATTATAGTGATAATAATAATAATAATAATAATAATAATAAAATTTAACACACAAAATGTGGGATCAAAACATTATTGGGTAGCATTTGGTATCATTTTTAAGATCACTACGGTGATCTAATTACTATGGTGACAAGATCACCATGGTAATTTGATCACCAATGATCTTAAATTATTATGTTTGGTATAATATTATAAATCATTAGTATTTTTAAATAATTGTGTTTGGTATTATATGGAAAAATATATCATATAGTAAAAAAAATATAAAATAACCTTAAAAAAGCAAAATATTTAATATTTATTGAATTAACAATTTATAAAATAATTAATCACTATTTTATAGAAAACTACGAAGCAAAAATCATTTTTGATAAAAATAATTTCTAACATATTTTTTTAGAGTAAGTAAAAATGAAGTTTCTCCCAAAATGCAAAAGAGTTAGACTCACTCACCTTTGTTTTATAGATGATCTTATGATATTCTTGTAGACACCAAATTTATTCGGTTTTTAGTTAAGTCTCATTTTAAAATTCATCGCGTGTATTGGATTTTCAGGCTCAGGCTTGATTTTGATTTGACTGAGCCCCAATCTCGATTTTGATTCAATTGGGTTTCAGGCTCAATCTAATTCAATCGAGCCCGAAGCCCAACTAATTCAATCGAGCCCGAAGCCCAATCTCATTATTTAAGCTCAAAACATATTTTTATTTTATTTTATTATTATTTTATAATATTTATTAATTAAACAAAAAATGTAATAAAAATTAAAAAATTAATTAAAAAAAAAAACAAAAGGCGATGGTGCTGCCGGCCCCATCAAGCCACCCACCCCAATCCCATCAAACCAGCCACGCATGTGACCTAACCATCCAACTAACCACCCTAGTCCCATCAGACCATCCATGTTGTGACCTAACCAGACTAGCCACCAGACCAGTCGTCAAACCAGCTAGTGCTACAGACACTTACAGCCATGCGCTGCAAACACCTACTGCCACCCCTTATAGCCCATAGACCACCCACTGTCCTGAACGTATACCTGGCCCTATAACCAAGCTTCATCCCCTTCTAGGCACTTGAACATGTATACACAGACGTTTTGCTCTCCCGAAACACCAAGCTCCCATTCATACCCAGAAGCCAGCCTCTCTAGAGCTTGAACCCTTTACCCTCATCCCGTACCCAACCAATTAGAGCCCAAACTAGTTCAACCTTTCATAAGGCCCTGCACGTACCACCAGCATCCCACATCTAAAAACCCATACACAAATACCCAGCCACAACCAAAAAAAAAAAAACAAAAAATTCAACACAATCCTTCCCGTGGGGAGGAACCCAGCGCTAAGGAGGTACTTAAAAAAAATTAGTTTCGATTTATTTTAAAAAAAGAAGAAGACAAAAACTTTAAGCCTCGATCTACGCTGATTAGGGCTGTTTCTGGTTAAAAGAAAACCAAATCTGAAAAGAGGACATTGAAAGGAATCTTTTGGGACTTTTTGGTGTTTTTCGACCATCGAAGGTGGTTGACACGATGACTGACGCGACGGCACGATGCCGGATTCTGGTGAGGCCAAATAGAGTTTTTTTTTTTGCTCTGAAGATTTTTTTTTTTGAGAAAAGAGATGAAATGAACCAAAAAAAAGGTGACTTATATATAAAACCTAAGGAACAAAACGACGCCATTTAAAGGGGAAGGATTCGCGCGTACCCGTTACCCGACCCAATATCTGCGCAAATTGACCCGCCAACTAGGCTCAGCCAACCTTCAATCAGTCTAAACGAACCACTAATGAATCGGTTTGAACCGGTCTGAACCCCCTGCAAACAAAACCAATCAGACTGACCGTTGATCGGTCCGGTTCAAGTTAAATTTTTTTTTTAATTATTTTTTTATATCATTTTTAATATTATTATTATTGTTAGTTATGCATGCTTTAAAACTTTTAGAGTTTATTAAAATAAATACTTTTTGTTTTATAATAATAATTAAATAACAATAATAAAAATTTAAATGATTTTTAAAACTTTAATTCCTTTTAATGTTTTTTTTTTAATAATCCAAATATTAAATAAAAATTATAAAATATGTGTAATAATAAAAAAAACTTTTCCCTGCCTAAATGTTGGAGGGAATACAATCATGCTTCAAATAATGATAATTCCACTTAGATGTTAGGGAATTATTATTATAAAAAAATACTAAATAAATTAAAAATATTAGTAATAATAAATTTTCATTAAAAAAAATATTTCCTTTAATTATTTTTTTTAAAAATCATAAAAATCAAACTTACTCCGAAAGTCCACCTAGATGTTGAAGATTTTTAAAGATATTCGTGTTTTCTAATATCCCAAACCCTAAAATCTAAAATCTCAAACCTCAAAACCAAAACTCGAAAATCCAAAATCTCGAACCCTAAAATCCAAAACCTTAAAATTCAAATCCAAAAATCCCAAATTTGGTATGCAACTCCAAACCATGACTGAAAAAAATTGTTCAAACTCCAAACCCCCTAAAACACTAAACCTATACCCTTAACTATTTCAAAATTTCAAGGATACGTGTGAAAATCTCATATGAAATGATTTGTTTCTGAATGCTACCTAAATGATGGGGTATTTAGGAAACTTTATTTTATAAAGTTTTTTTTCACACAAATTCTTAATTCACATTAATAATGGGATTAATAAATAAAAAGTGTAATAGTAAATTGAGACCTTAAATATAAACAGTCGCACTTAAGTTCTGCCTAGATGTTGGAGAGTTGGGGTGGTCTCATTATATTTAGGAATCCATTTCAAGTTTGCATTTCATCATTATACATAGCACCTATTAGCTTAATTACATTTATTTGTTATTGTTTGCACTTATTTTGCATATTTGTTTGCTACCTGATTGTATCATCATTTATTTATTTTTATATACAAAATGTTTTTTAATTTACTTACTTTAAAAAATGTACAATTTTAAAATAAAACAAAAATAACATTCCGAAAGAAATAATTTTTGATACTCTACCTAGATGTTGGGGAGTCACCAACAATTATCTTCTTCAAAGGATGTTATTTTCATTTTCAAGGGATGTCGTGGTAAATATCAGTCAAAAGTATTATCTTTAAAGTTTTGCCTAGATGTTGGAGAATTTTAAAATAATTCTTTAACTTAGAGATTTCCTCGATACTCCTAAATAAAGAATTTTGATAAAATTAATTTTAAAAAAATAAAAGAGAATTTATATTATTAAATATTAAAACGAAACCATTTCATCAAACACTAAAAATAACGCATAATTAAATGGTACCAATTTATGGGCATTGTGGGGATGCTAATCCTTCCCCACACATAAATGACTCCCGAGCCTAACCTGATTTTTCGTAGATCAAAATTTATCTTTTTGATAAACTTTAAACCCGATTTTATAGTTTTATCAAAGGATAAAACTTTTGGGTGACCAATCACACCCTAAAAAAAGATTGGTGGCAATTCCTTTTATTTTTCTCGATTTTTTAAAATTTTTTACGTTTGGAAGTCCCAAAACCATTATGATAGCTTGGTGACTCTACTGAGGAATTTTGAGAATCAAGCCAAAATTTTAATTATGCGCTATTGAGAATGGTTGGATTTAATTGGTTTTATTTGATAGTTAATTTAATTCCTTTATTTCATTTTTCAAAAATTAATGAATAGAATAAATTGTATGTAAGTTATTATTTTATTTTGGTTTTATGTTATGATTTATTTATGTTATGTTGATTAATACATCACTTTGCACACATTTTGCATACTTATTCGTATGCATGAGCTCTAGACCCGAGCTTTCTTCTTTTTAGGAGGAAGTGAAGTAGCTACGCTCTCGTGAGGTGATAACTTTCGCATTTGCTAGTGAAACACTTCCACTTAGATTGAACCCTTTTCATTAGTAGCTTATAATGGGTGAGGATCGGAGAGCTTTACTAGTCTATAATAGACAAGGATGAGAGGAATAGTCTGGAAACTTTTAGAAACGTAAATTTTAACTCGGCATATAGTGAGTTATAAAGTTTAACATTAGAATAGAGCCATGCCATCCTTCTTTAGAAAATTACCTAAAATTAAGACACTATATATTATGTTCTATCATATACATGTTTGTTTATTTATTTACTTCTTTATTTATTTTTTTTATTTACATTATTGATTTATTTAATTCTTTTATTGCCTTCAATTTTGCTACATGCATTATATAGATATCACATTTCTTAAAAGGGTATTGTTTTCGACCAATCTTCAAGAAGAAAAATTTTTAAAAAACCTATAGGATGTCATCTGCGTGTAAGAGCTACTTAGAGGTTAAAAGCCAATCAAAAAGTATTCAGGAGAAAAAAAAAGATTGTTTAGTAGATGGTTATATCCCGTTACTACCACAGTTAGTGCACGTAGATCTCAATCAAAATGACACATAAGAATTGAAGGCTATCTGGAAACAATGAGGAATAAAAAGAAAAAAATATTTTTCTAAAAAATACAAGAATGTGGCACTACTTATGTCAATAAAGATTGATGAATAGCTGAGTCACAGTATAATTTTGGGATCCATCCTATCGATGCTTTGTGTTCAACTAAGAAGACTTGACCTTCACGATTAAAGAATATTTATCTTTACTCCAGATAGAGTCTACAAATCAAGATAAGATTTATTGGAAGGAGCAGAAGACTATTGGATATAGAAAAAAGTTAGCCAAGATCATACACGTAGGGGTTCGAAAGATAGATAAGCACAAGAAAGAAAAGAACAGGGTTGAGACTATTCCATCATCTTTTCTGCTTGAGTATATAAAAAAAATATATTGATACTGATCAAGGGTTAGATGTGTTTGCTTTGGTCATGTATGGATTGATGATATTCCCTAAGGTGTTAAGACATATAGACGTATCAGTGGTTGACTTTTTTGAGTAATTGGATAAATGTATAAATCTTTCACTGACTATTTCGACAGAGACTGTTAGATCACTTAATTTTTGTGAAGGAAGGGTGATGGGCGATTTATAGCGTGTGCTCAGTTGCTTTTTGTTTGGCTCAGAAATCATTTTTGGGGAAAAAAAAGATATTATTTTGGCCATTCTTTGTTCATTTCATTCCCATCAAGAAGTTTGTTGCCAATTAATGGAAAAGGGATTGGACAAAAGGTCAGTGGATGTCATTCTTTTAAAACTCACTAATGAGGATGTAACATGGAGGGCACCGTGGATGCTTTCTATAGCCATCTTGTATAGTTATGAAGATGAGTCATGGGTACCTTTGTTAAGAATATGGGGGCAGTGAGTTATGCACCTCTTATGGTTCAAAGATAATATGACTCACGGCAGTTCATTCCTATGACTCATAGACTCAATTCACTCGAGGTTAATTATGGGGCACCCAGTTATGTGAAAAAGGTTTGTGAAATCATCAAAGCATTTAAGCAAGTCAACCGAATGAGCTCAACTAGATTTACAGATAATGTTATAGAAAGTTACCTTGTACGAAGAATGAAATGGGTTAATGAAATTAGGCCTTTACCAGTCGATGTTTTAAAAAAGTTACCAATTCCTATTTCGGTACCGGTATTTTCAACTTTTGAGATTGTCCAACGAGAGTTTGAGATTGAAAGAAAAAAGTTAGAGAAAGAGAAGATGGCCATGACAGAACAAATTAACTAACTGAGACATGATTTGATGATAAAAGATGATGTAGTACAGAAGTTGACAATGGAACGAAAGGTATTAAAAGAAGATCTATAAAATTTGTATCAAGAAAATAAGAAATTAAGATCAGACAGTAGACCTTTGAAGGGATTTAATAAGGATATGAAAGAATTAAGAGATATGATAGAGTATTGGAAGAATAGAGCTCGAGACAACAAGGAAGCGATCTCTGCACTCACCAAAGAACAATATGAATGGAAAGAAAAACTTTCAGGAGCTTCTGAAAAGTTAGCGAGCTGCCAAAAAGAAAACAAAAAGCTAAAAGCCGAACTAAGGAATGAACAGAATAGGAACTCTAATTTGCAAAATGAGAAAAAAAGCTTTAGAGCAGGAATTAATGAGCTTGGAGCTTCAGTTGACAAGCAATCAAAGTCACATAGACAAGATTTTGGTTGAATGGTAAGAGAGAGAGGATTATTAGGCTCGCACTTGTAATATGGAAGTGGATGCTCAAGAAATATGGAGATCTAAAAGTTTAGGGAGACAACAATACATAGAACATTTAACCGTTCAAATTTACAAGGCTATTCGAAAAGTAAGCTACATGGTCGAAAAGGTGAAAGCACTAGAATGAGAAATTGTATCGACCCAACGCTACAGTCAAAGACTATTAAACTTTTTGTGTGAAGCTAGATAGCAATATGCTCAAATCAAATATTTTTATGGTTTTAATGCAAGGATGATTGAATGATGTATAAAGATTCCTATGGTTAATGAAAGTTTCTTTTTGTTTCGATTGATCTAAAATAATACCCACAATTTGCATATCATTCATTCCATACATGCATTTTAATAAAAGCAAATATAACTTTAATAAACAATGATATTATATCATGCGTTCTAATTCATGGTTAATAAACTAAGGTTCAAGGATAGCAAAGTCGAAGAATCTAAGTCAGACAATCTCGCATAGATATAATACTCATTCTCAAGCTCGAGTTATGGAAGAAGAGAACGCAACCAGATTTGAGAGAGTCGAAAGGGCACAAGAATAAATAAGAGAAAAAGTGATAGAGATACAACAAAATATCAAAGCCCAGATGGTTGAATTAAGACAATTACTGATTGGTTCATTGAAAGGTAAAGAAGTTGTTAGGGCATCAAGGATAGGGGAAGAAGTTAATACGTAAAAACCACTTTATCCTCTAGGATTCACTCCACCTCAAGCCTAAGCTCAAGCCTCTCATGGCATACATATACACCCACCAAGTGTGCAACCATACTCCTATGTCAATCATTTTGCTAGCCAACAATCAATCCACTTGAATACTAATGTGGGGCCTTTCTCGTTAATCCCACCATAGTACTAAATCTTGATGAACTAGTTGAACAAGAGAAGTCTTGTAAAATGTTGGAGCCCATTATAAACTCAGAAATATGAAACAAGTATGATTAACTTGAAGAGAGGCTCAAAGTAATGAAAGGTAACGATATCTACGGGGTCGTTAACGCTAATAAGTTGAACCTGGTACTTGATTTGGTTATCCTAACCAAATTTAAAACTCTAAACTTTGAGAAATATGATGGAATAAAATGTCCTTCTGTTCATATTACCATGTTCTGTCAAAAGATGATAGGTCATACCTAGAATGACAAACTCTTGATACACTATTTTCAAGATAGTTTAATGAATCAGTAGCAAAATGGTACGTACAGTTAGATCGAAGCAAAATTTATATGTGAAAAGACTTGGCCAAAACCTTTATTACTTAATATAAGCATGTCCTTGATACGGCCCTTGATAGGCTGTCATTACAAAATATGAAGAAAAAATCAACAAAAACCTTCAAAAAATATGCACATTAGTGGAGAGATACAGTAGCCCAGGTCCAACCACCACTAATTGAAAATGAGATAACTGTGCTATTTTTCAACACACTGAAAGCCCCATACTATGATAGGTTGGTGAGAAATGCCACTAAAAACTTCTCTGATATGGTAATCTCAGGAGAAATGATAGAGAGCACTATCAAAAGTGGTAAAATTGACGAGTCCAAAAAGAAAATAGCAAATTCAAAAAAGAAAAGAGCAGGAGACACATGTTGTCACTCGCAGAAATCCCTCACACCATCTTTTTGTCCCATATAATCCAAACCCTCCATACCCTTATCACTACCCTGCCACTAACCAAATTTCTCAACAATCATATGATTATTGAACACCCCAACAACCATCGCATAAACTGAGCTTTAGCCCTCAACCATCTAATTACACCCCCGTACCTCTAACCCAACCATTCACCCAACTAACCCATCAAAACAATAATCAAAGAAACCCACAAAATAATAATAATCGAAAAAGACCTCATTTTGATCCAATTCCCATGTCTTACACCAATTTATACCTTCAGTTGGTGAGAGGCCACCTCATCGTTCTTTTTTATGTGAAACCATTAAAGCTACCTTACCCGAGTTGGTATAACCTTAACGTTAAGTGCAATTATCACTATGACGTTACATGATACTCTACTAAAAATTGCATGGCATTTAAACATAAAGTGCAAGGTCTGATAAATGATGGGCTTTTAACTTTTGACACCAAATTCAAGCCAAGTGTCAGTGGAAACCCTTTGCTAGATCACACTAAAAGAAAAATTAATATAGTGGGTAAAGAAAAAGATGTGAAGATCAAAAGATGCGTGGATGAAGTAAAGACCCCTTTTGAACGAGTGTATGATTGGTTATGTGAGAAAGACATGATTCAACTGCTATTTTTGGATGAGAACGAAAGTTGTGAAGACTCTGACCAGTTTTGCAAATACCATAGAAGAACGATTGGACATTCGATCCAAGTTTGTGAAACCTTTAGATAAATATTATAGAGCTTGATAGATGAGGCTATCATTGAGTTTTATGATGAATATGATGAAAGTAGTGTGAATACAGTGGGTGGTGAGCACCCTGGTAGGTTTTTATTCTCAAACCTCTCATTGTCTACTATGATGAGAAATCAAAGCTCGCAGCTGAGAAAACCATTTCCTCTTTCAGGACACTAATGACTATTTATGTCCCCAGTCTATTTCTTTACCAAACTGATAAAGTAGTCCCATAGAGATATGATTATGATATTGTGATGCGAGGGATTGATGTGACTTTGAATGATCTAGGTATGAAAAATACTGCTAACATAATAGGAGTAAGAGGAATGACTCGAAGTGGTCGAATTTATACTTTTCATATGTCAAAAAAGGGCCAAAAAGGTGAAAGGTAAAATAAGAGAAAAAGACATAAGGAAAAGTCAAAATTCTCAGCCAATAGCAAACCTAAAAGTGTAGATCAACAAACTGGTGTCAAAGAAAGAAGCCTGTGAGTTTTTAAAGTGTGGTAGATCAGTCGAACAAACTAACAGCTCGTATTTCTTTATTATCATTATTGCTGAATTCAGAACCACACATGAATGCTTTGTTAAAAGTACTTAATCAGGCTTATGTCGAACATAATATTTCTGTTGCAAAGATAGATCACATGGTCGAAAATATTATAACCCTAAATTTTATCTCTTTTAATGATGATGAAAAACCTCCAGAAGGACGAGATAGTGTTAAGGCCTTACATATTACTGTAAAATATAAAACCCACACTATGGTCAAAGTTCTGATTGATAATGGATCTTCCATTAATGTCATACCTCTAATGATGTTGACAAAACTCCCGGTAGACTCTTCTCACATGTAAAATAGTCATATGATTGTAAAAGCATTTGATGGAGCACGAAGAGAGGTAATTGGTGATATAGAGATCCCATTACAGATTGGTCCTTATACCTTCAACATTTTATTTCAAGTAATAGACATAACTCCTGCATATAGTTATCTACTGGAAAAACTTTGGATTTACATGATCGAAGCTGTACCTTTATCTTTACATCAGAAGGTCAAATTTATTGTGAAAGGGAAACAAGTCTGTGTAGATGGTGATGATGATTTATTAGTGACAAAGACCTTAACCACTCCTTACATTGAGGTTACAGAAGAAGCAATTGAATGTTCATTCAGAGCTTTTAAAGTAGCAAATGCTACTTATGTCAGAGAGGGGTCAAAGATATCGATCTCTCAATTGTAAAAAACAATAAATATGGTGATCAAACAGACTGCTGGTAAAGGTTGGCAAGCCAGGAAATACTTAGGAAAAGTTTTATAAGGAATCGTAATAGTACCCTGCTTGGTGGAAAATAAATAAATATGGGGGTTAGGCTATAAGCTTACGGCTATTGATAAAAAAAACATAATACTGGAAAAGAAAGAAAAGAGAATGGCACGTCTCAAAGGGCAAGACTTGATTGATAAAAAAAAACATAATGCTGGAAAAGAAAGAAAGGAGAATGGCATGTCTCAAAGGGCAAGACTTGATTGATAAAAAAATGGTGTTCCCTTATTTGTATGAAACATTTTGTTCAGGCGGGCATGTCTGTCCTAGATCAACGAAGGTTGAACAGAGAGAATTAGTAATGAGATTGGAGGAAACTTTTCTCGATTTCAAATTGGAGCAGATGAATGAGTCATGCAAGATAAAGAGATCTTTTTTCCATTTTAGGTTAAAAAACCCAAGAATGATGTACCGTTTATGTTATCCTTAAACCTTTTAACTTAAAAATTCTAATTGCTTCTGCCCAAGTATGGGCTTATTTTCATTATCTTAATAAAATGATGGATGCAATGCATTTCACGTATACCATGTTCCCTATTTTTTATTTTTTATTCCTTTTTATTGCTATCCTCTTTGCCCTTGCCAAGATTAGTATATATTTCTTTATGATTATGCCCATTTTCAGGTTTTCCAATAATAAACATTATGGATGACCAATGCAATAACACTAGGTTTGATTTTGAAAATTTGATTCACATTAGCGAGCTTGATAATGATGTTGATTCAGAAGACTATGATTTGCCTCACGATATACTGAAATGGATGGAGAAAGAGGAAAAAATTATAGAATCCCATCGAGAATTGACTGACATGTTGAATTTGAGAGATGATGAAAATAAGAAAGAAGTAAGGATCGATACTTCATTATCACCAATTAAGAAATAAAAATTGGTGAATTTACTACAAGAATATGTGGATGTATTTGTATGATCATATCAAGATATGCCCAGACTTAGCATGGAGGTGGTTGAGTATAGATTGCCTTTAAAACTAGAGTGTCAACTAGTACAACAAAAGTTGAGACGTATGAAGCCAGAAATGTTACTAAAGATAAAAGAGGAAATAAAAAAGTAATTTGACGTTGATTTTTTGAAAGTAGCCAAGTACCCTGAATGGGTAGCCAATATAGTCCCAGTTCCTAAAAGAGATAGAAAAGTTAAAATATGTGTGGACTATCAAGATTTGAATAGAGCTAGCCTAAAAGATAATTTTTCATGCCCACTAGTGTTGGTATCGTCAATTACAAGAAGGCCGTTAATTTTATATCTAACGATTCAAGAAAAATCAATGGGATGTGTATTGGGGCAAAGAGATGAAACTGGTAAGAAAGAATATGACATTTACTATTTAAGTAAAAAGTTTATAAAGTATGAGGCCAAGTATCCCCAAATAAAAAAAATATGTTATGCCTTAGCTTGGACTACTTGTAGACTCAAGCAGTATATGCTTTATCATATGACTTGGCTGATATCAAAATTAAATCCCTTCAGGTATATTTTTGAGAAACCATCTCTATCAGACAGGATAACGAGATAGCAGGTTATGCTCTCGAAATATGATATTGTGTATGTGACACAAAAGTCCATAAAAGGGAGCGTAATAGTTGATTTTTTTATAAATCGAGCTATAGAAGATTACAAGCCTATGAAATTTGAGTTTTCAGATAAAGACTTGATGGCGATCTTGCAAGATGAAAATGAAGAGCCTGTAAGAAAAGTATGGAAGATGGTTTTGATAGGGCATCCAATATAATGAGGCATGGCATTGGGGTAGTGCTAATATCCCTAGAAGGGAATTATTACCCCTGTATTGCGATGTTAGATTTCAATTGCACAAATAATATTGCTGAATATGAAGCATGTGTCATGGGGTTACAGATGGCCATTGAAAAGAAATTGAAACACTAGAAGTATATGAAGATTTAGCTTTGATAATTTATCAACTAAAAGGTGAATGAGAGACCAGGGACCCAAAACTAGTGTTATATCAAATGCACATAATTAGTTTGATAAAACATTTTAAAGAGATCTAATTTCAGCATGTCCTTCAAGAAGAAAATCAAATTGCTGATACCTTAGCTATTTTGACAGCAATGTTCAAGTTAAATGATAGTATAGGAATCCAGCCCATTAGAGTATAAATGAAAGATTCACCAGCCCACTGTTCGAACGTGAAAGAAGAGGTAGATTGACAACCATGGTACTATGACATTATACAGTATATCAAGTGCCAAAACTATCCAGAATAGGCCTAAAAAAATGATAAAAGAATCATCCAAAGATTAACAGTAGGGTTTATGCTTGATAGAGAAATCTTGTATAAAAAGAGTTGAGACCAGATCTTGCTAAAGTGTGTAGATGCTGTCAAAGCAAGAAGGATACTTGAAGAAGTACACGAAAAAATTTACAGAACACATGCTAATGGGTATATGATGGCCAAATAGATTATGAGAGTAGGTTATTATTGGTCTACGATGAAAAATGATGGCATCAATTACGTTAAAAAGTACCATAAATGCTAAATTTATGCAGATAAAATTTATTTTCCTTCAGTCTCACTGCATATCATGGTGCCACCATGGCCCTTCTCTATGTGGGGAATGGATGTGATTGGACCCATAACCCCAAAAGCTTCAAATGGGCATCGTTTTATCTTTGTGATAATCGATTACTTTACCAAATTTGTAGAAACAACTTCATATGGTAGTATCACACGATCAGTAGTGTGCAGATTCATAAAAAGAGAAATAATATACTGGTATAGGCTCTCGAAAAGGATCATCTCAGATAATGCTAGCAACTTAAATAATAAAATGATGAAAGAATTATGTGCACAGTTCAAGATAAAGCATCATCATTCAGCACCATATCGTCCAAAAATGAATGGTGCAGTGGAAGCTACGAATAAGAACATTAAGAAAATATTAAGGAAAATGACTGATACATATAGAGACTGGCATGAAAAATTATCTTTTGCCCTACTTGCCTATAGAACATCAATTCGAACCTCTACGGGGGCCACCCCATTTTGCTAGTATATGAGATGGAAGTTATACTATCGATTGAAGTAGAAATCATTCTTTGAGAGTTTTGATAGAGGTAAAATTGAATAAAGTAAATAGAGTTCAAGATCGTTTCGAGCAACTGAATCTTATTGATAAGAAAAGGCTCTCGACACTCAACCATAGGCAAATGTACCAAAGAAAAATCATGAGAACACATGACAAGAAGATACAACCTCGATGTTTTAGTGAGGGTGAATTGGTTTTGAAAAGGATTTTGCCATATCAACATGACAATAGAAAAAAATGGACACCCAATTGGAAAGGTCCATATATGGTAAAAAAGGTATTCTCTAGCGGAGCTCTGATCCTTACAGAAATGGATGGTGATGAATTACCAAATCTTGTGAATTCAGACATTGTCAAGAAATATTTTACTTAAAAAAATAAAAAAAATGTAAAAAAAATAAAAAGAAAAAAAGAAAAAAAAAGAGATGATTCAGATTGAAAACTCAAAAAGGGCGATTTAAACTAAAAAGGGGTCATTTAAGCTGAAAACTTGAAAAGATGGCTTAAATGAAGAAAAAGCTAAGAAAAAATCCTTCAAAGAATGAAGGAGTGGCACCAAATGGGTGAAGTGTCACCAGAATTAAGAAAGATGACTTTTGGGGGCAAGTTTTCATTAGTCACAAATATAGGGCAAAGATTGGTTGTATGAAATTAGATGTGACAAGATCACAAATGTAACAAATTTTTGAAAAAAATCTAGTCTGAATAGGCTAAGGTCATTTAAATGTTCGTTATCTAGGGATTTGATATTTGATTCTTGAAATACTTTTGAGTTAACTATTCTTTGTGTCCCAAAATGATTATCTTTGTCTTTCTAAACTCAAAATACCCAATTACTGACCATGTTTCACACTCAACCTTGAACCTAAAATAATTGCATTTATCATTTAAAATTAAGATAATGATTTATAAAGTTCATAATAGACCAACACGTCGCTCGAAAAGAGAATGCAATATAAGGATGATAGAAATAATAATACAAGGTAAAAAAGAATGAAATGAAATTGATTGATCATTAGAAATAATAAAAAAAAAAAGTTAAAGAAAGAATTCAAAGAAGATTTTAGAGCAATTAAAAGCCAAATTGGCCCATCAAAAGATAAAGAGTTTTGGACAAAAATTGAAAGACTTAGAAGAAAGAGACTACTAGAAATGGCTTTTGAAGTTTGAAAGAATTGAACCAAAAGGTTGAATTAACTTGGATGAAAATGCATGATATAATTCATTGACTGCATCTTTATTTTTTTTATTCATCATAATCATTGCATACATCTCATACCTCTTGATAAGTTGCATAAAAGGTTCTTTATGAGACATCAAGAAGAATTAGCATTTTTTTAAAAAAATAAAATGATGGCCTTAAAGATGATATATTATCTCTAGCACGATTCTTAAAATCAAAACTGTCAATCTATAGAGTGAGCAATCCCCTATTTTTTAACTCACAGCTTAGTCTTGGTCACATTTATTCTCTGACTTGCGATTTAATCCCGATCTCTTTATTTTCTTAACTCGTGGTTCAGTCACAATCATCTTTATCCTCTTGACTCGTGGTTCAATCCCAGTCTTCATTATTTCTCTGGACTCACGGTTCAACCTCAATCCTCATTATTCCTTGACTAGTAGTTTAATCCTGATCATTATTATTTTCTTGACTCGTGGTTCAGTCCCGGTCGTTTTTATCCTTTTGACTCATAGTTCAATTCTGGTCTTATTACTCTTCGATTCGTAATTTAATCATGATCCTCATTATTTCTCTGACTAGGGGTTTAATCCAGTCTTTTTGTTTTCTTAACTCACGGTTTAATCCTGATCTTTTTGCTTCTAAGTTGCGATTTAATCCCGATCCTTATTATTTCTTTGAGTTATGATTTAATCTCGACTTTTTATTGTCTGACTTATAGTTCAATCCTGATCTCATTATCCACCGACTCATGATTTAGTCCCGGTCGTCTTAATTTTTTGACTCATGGTAATGAAAAAAATAACAAAAAATAACAAAAATAAAAACAAAGCAAAATTTTTAGCTTCGGACAAAATTGGCGTTTTTATCTTTGCCCTATTACTGCTTCTCAGTAATGTGCAAAGAGGGACAGTTGTAGACACTAAATTTGTTTAATTTTTAGTTAAGTCTCATTTTAAAGTTCGTCGCGTGTATTGAGTTTTCAGGCTCAGGCCTAATTTCATTTTGACTGGGCCTCACTCTCGATTTTGATTGAACTAGGTTTCGGGTCCAATCTGATTCAATCAAGCCTGAAGCCCAATCTCATTATTTAAGCCCAAAACATATTTTTATTTTATTATTTTTATAATATTTATTAATTAAACAAAAAATATAATAAAAATTAAATAAAAAAAGAGAAAAAAACAGAAAGCGACGGTGCTACAAGCCCCATCCAGTCAGCCACCCTAGTCCCATTAGACCAGTCCCATCAAACCAGCCGCACTTGTGACCTAACCATCCAACCAACCACCCCAATCCCATCAGACCATCCACACTTATGACCTAACCAGACCAACCACCAGACCAGCCACCCCCTATAGCCTTTAAACCGTTCACTATCCCAAACGTATACATAGCCCTATAAAGAAACTAGCTTTCTCTCTTTCCAGGCGCTCAAACACATATACACAGACACCTTGCTTTTTTGAAACACCAAGCTCCTATTCATACCTAGAAGCCAGCCTCTCTAGAGCCTGAGCCTTTTACCCTGATCCCGTACCCAACTAACTAGAGCCTAAACCAATTCAACCTTCCACAAACCTCTGCACGTACCACCAGCATCTCACATCCAAAAACCTATACACAAATACCCAGCCACAACAAAAAAAGAAAAAAAAAACAAAAAAATTCAACACAATCCTCCTTGTGGGGAGGAACCTAACGCTAATGAGGTACATAAAAAAAATTAATTTCGGTTTATTTAAAAAAATAAGACAGAAACTTTAAGCCTTGATCTACATCGATCGAGGCTGTTTCTGGTTAAAAGAAAACCAGATCTAGAAAGAGGATGTTGAAAGGAATCTTTTGAGACTTTTTGGTGTTTTTTGACCACCTGCGACGATCGACAATGTGGCTGATGAGACGGCACAAAGTCGGATTTTGACGAGGCCAGAAAGAGTTTTTTTTTGCTGTGAAGATTTTTTGTTGAGAAAAAAGATGAAATGAACAAAAAAAAAGGTGACTTTTATATAAAACCCAAGGAACAAAACGACGCCGTTTAGAGGGGCAGGATCCGCGCGTGCCCGTTACCCGACCTGAGATCCGCGCAAAGTAACCGAGTAACCCACCTCAGCCAACCTTTAGTCGGTCTAGATGAACCGCCAATGAACCAGTCTAAACCTCCTGCAAATAGAACCGACCAGACTGATCATTGACTGGATCGTTGATCGATCTGGTTCAAGTAAAAAATTTTTTTTTAATTATTTTTATTTTTATATATTATTTATATCATTTTTAACATTATTATTATTGTTATTTATGCATGCTTTAAAACTTTTAGAGTTTATTAAAATAAATACTTTTTGTTTTATAATAATAATTGATAATAATAATAATTAAATAACAATAATAAAAATTAAAATGATTTTTAAAACTTTTAATTCCTTTTAATGTTTTTCTAATAATCCAAATATTAAATAAAAATTATAAAATATGTATAATAATAAAAAAAAACTTTTTCCTGTCTAAATATTGGAGGGAATACAATCATGCTTCAAATAATGATAATTTCACCTAGATGTTGGGGAATTATTATTATAAAAAAAATACTAAATAAATTAAAAATATTAGTAATAATAAATTTTCATTAAAAGAAAAATTTTTTTAATTATTTTTTTAAAAAATTATAAAAATTGACTTACTCCGAAAGTCTGCCTAGATGTTGAAAATTTTTAGAGATGTTCATGTTTTTCAAAATTTCAAACCCTAAAATCTAAAATGTAAAACGCCAAAACCGAAACTCCAAAATCCAAAATCCCGAACCCTAAAATTCAAAACCTTAAAATTCAAATCCAAAAATCTCAAATTTGGCACACAACTCCGAACCATCACCGAAACAAAATCGTTCAAACTCCAAACCCCCTAAAACACTAAACCTATACCCTTAATTATTCCAAAACTTCAAGAATATGTGCAAAAATCTCATATGAAATGATTTGTTCCTGAATGCTGCCTAAATGATAGGGTATTTAGGAAACTTTATTTCATAAAGTTTTTTTCACACAAATTCTTAATTCGCGTTAATAATGGGATTAATAAGTAAAAAGTATAATAGTAACTTGAGATCTTAACTATAAACAGTCGTACCTAAGTTCTGCCTAGATGTTGGAGAGTTGGGGTGGTCTCATTATATTTAAGAATCCAATTTCAAGTTTGCATTTCATCGTTATGCATAGCGCCTATTAGCTTAATTGCATTTATTTGTTATTGTTTGCACTCATTTTGCATATTTGTTTGCTACCTAATAGTATCATCATTTTTTTTTATATACAAAATGTTTTTTTAATTTACTTACTTTTTAAAATGTACAATTTTAAAACAAAACAAAAATAACATTTCGAAAGAAATAATGGAGAGTCACCAACAATTATCTTCTGTAAAGGATGTTATTTTCATTTTCAAGGGATGCCGTGGTAAATATCAGTCAAAAGTATTATCTTTAAAGTTCTGCCTAGATGTTGGAGAATTTTAAAATAATTCTTTAACTTAAAATTTTTTTCAATACTTCTAAATAAAGAATTTTGATAAAATTAATTTTAAAAAAATAAAAAAGAATTTATATTATTAAATATCAAAATGAAACCATTTCATCCAACACTGAAAATAGTGCATAATTAAATGGTACCAATATATGGATGTTGTGAGGGTGCTAATTATTCCCCACACGTAACCAACTCTCGAGCCTAATATGATTTTTTGAAACTAAAATTTATCTTTTCGATAAACTTTAAACCCAATTTTATAGTTTTATTAAAAGAATAAACTTTTGGGTGGCCAATCACACCCTAAAAAAAGATTTATGATGACTCATTTTATTTTTCTTAATTTTTTAAAATTCTCTACGTTTGGCGATCCCAAAATTGTTACGACAATTCTCTAGAGGCTTGGAATCTTTTTTGTCCATTTTTGAAATATTACAATAGTTTTATATTCTTTTTGGCCTAAAATTGAACAAAAGTAAATGTGATATATTTTATTCTAGTATAAATCAGCAAGATATTGGTCGTATCTGGTCCATCATAGGTTTTCGCATTGAAAATTTGGCAATTGTCATAATGTCTAGGTTTAGGAACTCGACCACTTAGATGAAATTTTCAATAAAAATCTCAAAACATAAGGAATCACCATCAATCTTTTTGTTAGGTGTGATTGGTTACATAAAAAGTTTAACTTTTTAATAAAACCCTAAACTAGTTAAGATTTATCAAAAGATAATTTTGGTTTTTGAAATAGAAATGGGTTCATTAGATTATGCGTAGGGTAGGATTAGTACCCCCACAATATTTTTTAAAAAAGATATCAATTAATCATGTTATCCTTAAATTTTGATAAAAATGGTCTTAGCTTCTATATTTAAAATTAATTCTTTAATTTTCACTTCTTTCCATAAGATCTCATTTTTTATTTTCTTGAAAATGTAAATTATTTTATTTTGGATTAAAATAGATACCTTTGGTATCAAAACATATTCTAAACTCCCTAATATCTAGGTGAAAATTCAAAAACATTTCTTTACTTTAGGATTTCCATGACAATCCATCAAAACAAAGATAATATTCACTATAAGAAATTAGGTTTTTTGTGGCATTTTTAACCATGCTTCACTTAAAACATTGTGACTTACCGTGAAACAAAAATGTTAATGACGTTTTTAGGGTAAATGCCACTATATGAGGTAATGTGGCTTTTCATTAACAAAGGTTGCTATTTTACATACTTTAGTAGCGTTTATAAATATAAACCCTGCTATAAATTATATTTTAGCAACGTTTACTATCAAAGGCTACTAATTTTTCCCTAAAATTAAACTCTATGCCTCCATTCTCTGTTTTGCATTTTTTTTTTCTTTCTTATCTCATTTTCTTGTTCTCTATTTTGTTTTCATTTCTTTTTAAATTCCTTGCTTTTCTTTAGCCCATTTTTTAATTCCTTTCATCCCCTTATTTACTTTTTACTTTCCTTTCCTTCATTCTATTCCCTTTCTAAATACCCATTACCCAAATGCCAAAAACCTATTATGACCTAACCTATTTTTTAATCCTTCCCACTTAGCCAACTCAGCAACCTTGACCACCTCATTAAGGAAGTTAGTGTGCATTCCTTATTTGCTAAAAATCATTATAAGGTTTCACGATTAAGCTTTTAATAGTATAAGCCTTATTATTAATTGAATAATTTAGGGTTAATGATGAATGTAAAAGATATCTTAAGGACTTTTCATTATGAGTTCTTGGGGTAATGCTTTTTATAAGTGGGTTTAATTTATTTGCTTGATATGTTAAGCAAGAAATGTTTATCTTTTTTTAGGGATAAAAAATCGTTTGGGTTTTCTTATGCTATAGAGTTATGGAGTTAAGGAATTCAACATTATTGCTTGTCTTTTTATGGAAAAATTAGGTTTTAAGGTATCTATCTGCCATATTGTTCATGTTGTTGATCTATTATCCTATGTGTAAATTACTAGATAAAATGAAGTTGGTCAGTTTAGACATCAATTGATGTTGAAACCTATAAAATAATTTTTTAAAAGAAGTATTCAGTAAGTCTACTACTAGTTAGGAAACTATTTATTTGTATTCTTATTAAATGGGATTTTTTTAAAAATTAAAAGCAGTAAGAGGGTGATGCCATGGCTAGTTATTATTACAAATGGATAAAGCTACCACTTTAAGTTTTTAATGCTGTTACTACTTGAAAAAAAAAATAAAAAGATGATGTTGCTTTGTTTGCCATGTTGGGGTTGTTTGTCTGATTATGTTTTTCTTTTTCTTTTGATTGAATTTTAATCTATTCAAATGTTTTAAGTGGCCAAGGTGATTGCATGTACAAATTGATGTATTAGAATTTTGAGTGAAAAAAATTTGTGTGAACAAGAGCAATTCACATTTTCCATGGCTACTATGGTATTACTTTATATACTAGGTGTGGTTTTAAGGTGAATTATTGTTTCTGTTTGGTTTTTAAGAAAAGAAAAAGTAAAAAATTTTGGATAAACATGCGATTTCTTTTATGTAATATGGCTAAGTACTCTTTAGTGTGGTTGCTTTAAAAGTGAGAATATTTAAGTGAGTAGAAAATTTTTGGTTCATTCTTTTTGAATGTTGCATGTGGTACTTAACTTTCTAGTTGGTTACTAAGAAAACATTAGAAAACAAAAATCTGTCCCTGAAGTTAGGATCTTTAAAACAAGTAAGTATCCACACTATGTTCATCTTAGCACGGTAAGCTAATGAAAATAAATTGTTCAATAGCATAATTCTAAGCTCTCTCTTGTTATGATTGATCTTTATATATAAATAAAAAAAATTAAAATGATATACTTTTATTATGTTATGTCATGAGAAATTAGACTAAGTTGATTTTGATGTGCAAGTATGATATGCTTCTCACTCAACAATTTCTTAATTTTGGTGAAGTTGTAAGTATCTAAATCATATCAATGATACAAACTTTCAATGTGCTTTTTGGATGCTAATTATTACTAGCAAGAGTGAATATGCTTTTTGGACGTTGTTTCTTAGTTTGAATTGCATAACGCATTTATAATGTCTAATGTAAATGGATTAATTGGCAACTATAGGAGAAAAAAAAGAAAGGCTCAATGGTATACATTCTTTCTTATTAGTACTTTTTTAAAAGATAAATATACTATAATATTGCCCAAGTTTTGGTCTTATGCTTGGATTATGTATTATCAATAATCATCATGATTTCCTTTAAGATTTTATGCAAAACAATCCAATAGTATGCTTATAAATAAAATTATGGAAACCCACAATATTGTTTCAAAAGTTTGATGTTTAACCAATTTTGTAAATTATTTATAGTAAAATAAAATAATTTATTTGTCAGTATGGCAAAAATTTCTCTTTCAAGAATTTTCATGTTTTAATGCATTCTAGTCTTCGGTGATTGAAATAATAATTAGCAAAAGCTATTGCAGCTAATAATTAAACCAACAATAAAGCAATGGAGCCAAAGAACAATCAGCATGTAGCAAACCTCTACTTCTTTTCCATAAACCAAATCTTCATCTTTGTGTAGAACATAAAAAAAGCAATACTTGTTTCTACTTGTGATTAAGAGTTTGGAATCATGGTTGGTAAGCTTTTTTAGGCACCAGTTCCAACTTCCAAGGCAATTCCTTCCATACCTAAATAAAAAAAGAATAATGGCTCAAAAATTAGTCTCAACACTGTAATCAACAACCAAAAGCATAAGGTTGTTTGAGCTTTTTTTTTGGTTTCAGATATGCTTTCAAATATACCAACAATGTTGCTGAAGATAGCTCTGGCTTTCTTTATTTTAGCAATTGAAAAGCTTTCTTTATTTTAGCAATTGAAAAACATGTGAAATTTCATATGAATTACTCAAACAGTTAATGTATTTAGATATTTTATAATATTTAATTAATGAAATTGAATTAAGTTTTATGTGTTTTATAATATGTTTCAGTATTGAATGTAATTATAACAAAAATATAAAACAACTTATTCCAAATGTTATTTTTTTAGCCATATATATAATTAGTATTCAAAATTTAGTGACATTTTTTTTATAAATGCCACTAAATATTTACATTTAGCAATGTTTATCCAAGAAAATGCCACTAAATTTGCAAAAATCACATCCTTGAATTCCATGTCAAATCATTTAAAAAATGTCACTAAATGTAAAATCAACGCCATTAATTTTCACCTCGTTTTTAAAAAAACGCGTAAAACTATTTGACATTTTTGGAGACGTTACTTGGAAATGTCGCTAACATTTTAGTATCGTTTATAGACACTATTAAATAGTTTAGAAAAGGCCACTAAAAACCTAACTTCATGTAGTTATTCTTTATACAAGGTAATTGTTGAGAATATCTCCAATATTTAGGTAAAATCTCAAGAATTATTCTTACTTGGAATATTATCTTCTTTTATTTCTAAAACACCTTTATTTTTTGAAACCCTCTTTTTCAAAAAAATCACATGAATACAACAATTTAAATAATTTAAATGTCAAATATAAATGCATGAATGCAATTTAACTTGACATGTAAATGATAATTAAGAATGCTAATGCATGTAAAAAATTAGTAAACAAGTAAAATGCAAATATACATGAATGTGATTTGGATTAGGTTTTGGGTTAAAATTTAGGCTTTGGAAAGGGTTTGTTTGGGATTTTTTGGTTTAGGACAAGTTTAAAGTTTGGTTTGGAGTTAAGGTTAGAGTTTAGGGTTTCATGAAATTTAGGCTTTAGGATTAGGGTGTAGGGTTTCATGGTTTAAGGTTAGGATTTAGGGTTTGAGAATTAGGGTTTAATCTAGGGTTTAGTTTATGGTTTTGGTTAGGGTTTCATTTTAGGTTTTGGGTTAGAATTAGATTTAGGGTTAGGATTTAGGGTTTCATGAAGGGTTTAAGGTTTCGTGGTTTCAGGGCTAAGGTTTCAAAGTTAGGATTTAGGATTAGAAGATCTATGATCATTAAAACTCATAAAATCTCCAATATTTAGGTGGACTTTAGAAGTAAGCCTAATAACCGTGATTCATTTTTCCTAATTAGGGATTAAGATGTTTGATATATGTGGTTAAAATGCATGCTAATGTTTTTGACAATTAGGTGTTAATCATGATATTAACTAAGCATTTTTTAATGCCTTTTTTGTAAATATTATCCACTGACCCCAATTTCAAATGATTTTGAAACTTTCCCCTTGGTTTTGGCCATAAAAACTCTAATTTGATCAAGTTTGACTAAGTTAACTTTTAGGTTGACTTTTACCTTTTCCCTTGACTTTTACTACTTTTTTTTGCATCAGCTAAAGAATTAACTTATTCAAAAATCTGAAATACTTGTAAAGCATCAAAATTCTTTAAAAAAACTCAAGTCTTGATTTTGAATATCCAACTTGACTAAGATAGGTCTGAATAAAAGTAGGTGTCAATAACAACTAAATATTTATGAGTGCCTTTAATTTTAATGAGGTTTTAAAAAAAGACTATTATCTTTTGGTAGAAAAGTTAACCAGGAGGACTGATAGTTGCTAAGGGCTAGCATTTATAATTTGTTGGTTGATTAAGTCTAATCCAATCAGTTTTATTTAGCTTGCAAAATTTTTGGTGCTATATTTTTCTTCTTCCAAAAAATGTTCTCAAGAAAGTCTCTCAATCGTGTTTTGTTTTTTTTTTTTGGAAAGGTAAGATGGTGATGCTAAATGTGCAAGAATCAATTGGGCCTTCATTTGTCATCCTAAAGTTGAAAATGGATCAAGGCTTAAAGATATTTTAGCCTAAAACTTTATGTGCATTCTCAACCACATAGATATTATTTACTTGAGTCAATTTTAGGTTTCTTGGGTTAAGGCTTATGTGTTGAATAGTGTCAATTTTTGGTATATCCAATCTTTTTTAAGCACCAAGTGGGTATGGAACTCAAGTTAAGCAGCTAGCTTCCTTTCTAATTGATTCCACTTCCAGTGTAGCAACTTCCTTCTTGAAGCCTAGGTGATTGGTAACAAAATTTGATCATATATAATGTAGTAAAAATTTGTAATGTCATTTGAGATATGCAGCCATGAGTGGATTAGGACAAAGTACTATGCTTTTAGCATAATATCCTTAATATGCGTTGATAGCTTGGATGGCTATCTTAAACTAGTTGCTCATTCTTTTTAGACTTTCCTCTTGGAATTTTCCTCTTGCAAATTGTTTGTGCTTTTTTTGTAAACAAACTAATGGGGATATGGATCATTTATATTTCGCTTGCTCTTATGGTAAACTAGTATGAAGTTACGTGTTGTATTGTTCTAGTCTTCAAAGGGATGTTGGTGACTAGTCATATAAAGTTAGTCCCATAAAAAATTTAAAATTTTAAAAAATATTTATAAAAAATGTAAAAATGAGAAAAAACAAAAGAAAAAAAAAAGGTAAAAAAACAAAAGATAGGTATAAAGTAGGTCTTACATTTAAAAATTTAAATGGAAAAAATTATTAAATATAAACAATATAAAAAAGAAAATAAAATAAAAATTAAAAAAAAATCGAAAAGTGCCACATAGACCTAAGTTAAGCTCTGTAAAAAACAAAATTTATCTAATAGAGGAATTTAAAAAAAATTGTAAGAAAAAAAGGAAAAAAAAAGCTTGGTAAATTGGTAAAAAAATTTAAAATCTTTAAAAATATATTTATAATATTTTAAAAAAGTTGAAAAATTATGAAAAAAAAAAGAAAAAAAAAAGAATAAGAGCTTGTGCCACATGGGACAATAAAGGGGAGGGATGGTGCTGAAAAAGCTCAACCTCTTACCAACTTGATTTTAATTTTAAAAAATATCTTTTATTGGATCGAGATAAATCAAAATTCATTAAATACGAATTATTTTGATATCTTTATCAGTTGACATTTTTATTTTAAAATTTATCTAATTAAAAACTAAAAAAAGTGAAACAAAAAAATACTAAATAAGGGTGTCATGTGAATATTTTCATCAACTTTTGTTTTTTTGCAAAATTAGTTTAACAAAAAAATCATTTAAGTAGTTCCATGTAGTACTCGAGTTAAACTTTGTATAGAAAAAAATTATAAAAAAAAAGCCATCTAAAAATTGAAATTTAAAAAATATATTTATAAAATTTTAAAAAAATTGAGAAAAGATTAAAATATCTGAATAAATAAAACCCAAAAAAAAAAAGGAAAAAAAGGTGGAAACTTGTGCCACGTGACATAATAATAAGGGAAGAAAGGGGATGGAGTCTTAGATTAATAAAATTAATAATAAAAATGTATATGCTTTTACTTGTATAGTTTTTGTTAATATTGTACAGCATTTTTTGTAACAGATTTTATCTCTACTTTTTTCGATAAATAAAAATATAAAATTTCTTCTAAAAAAGGTCAATTCGATCGAAAAAATATCACATCAATAATTTACGTAATTAAAATATTTTCATATTAATAACTTAAAAGTGAATTTTTAAATCTCTTATATTTTGACGTAAAATTTCAAATCTTAGAATATAAAAAACTAAAATTTGATTTTGTTCACAGTTCAGTTCACAACTGACTTCATAATTTGAACAAAATTAGATGATACGTACTTTCTATTCATGGGTAGGCCGCTGGCCGCATCAATCATCCCATAGCAATCATATGGCCACGCTGCAATGGGCTATTGTCCTGACGGGCAACCATCTGGTTCACATGACATAAGACCTGAAGCGCCAAATTAAACAGTTTCACAAACATATGGATAGCTTTGGTGGATCCAACAACGGAAAAAGTATTAGGTCCACGTCAGCATAAAGTTCACACTCTTAATGCACATGTCAGCCAAAAAGGTGAAACAGATAGATAGAGAGAGAGAGAAAGAAAGACGGAGCAAAGCAAAACAGAAAGAAAGAAATGTGAAGATAAATGAGAATTCAGAAGGGAAGCTCAGACTCAAAAGGCCGACCACTTTTTCATTTTTTGTAGAATTTTCTTGGAATTTTCAGTTTCTTGTTTTCTTTTCTTGGGGAACAAATACAAGGTACGTGTATCGTTCATGGATTTGTCAAATTTGGATATTTGCCACTTAGATCTCTTTGTTTAATTGATCAGCTGAATAATGGATTGTGTTCCTTTTTTTTCTTTGTTAAAAATTTATTGGTTGTGCTTAGTGGTTTGATTTTGCTAAAGGATCAGGAAGAATTCTTCAAATGAAAAAAAAAAAAAAAAAAACCAAAAAGGCTGTATGAAAAAGAATAATTCTAATTAGTTTCAGCTGAATTTGTCAGATTGGTGATTTTTATTTTCATTTTTTTCGTTTTGCAGTTAGAATTGATAGAAATTAAGGTTCTTTCTTTAACTTTTCTTCAAAAAATATCGAAGTACTTGTTTGTTTACAAAGAAAAATTGTGACGGTCCAAACCTAAGATCTCTATCAAAACCTACGATCAGAGCGGTTTTTGTTGCTGAGTGACAAGTTTTACGTTTCTTTGGATGAGGTGATAACAAAAAAAAAAAAAAAAAGAAAATTCTGATACTACTGGCTTTGGTCCAAAGTCAGCCGCTTTTTAGAAGTCGAAAGAAAGCAACCCTTTTCATAGTATAGCAATATTGAACAAGTATTTGGGATCTTTTTGACGCTTAAAATATACTTTTTGGTGGTGGTTATCTGTCAGGCGTAGCCATATATTAGGATTATCTCACCCCGTGGCTCTTGGGCCTTTTGGTTATTGAATTTGAAACTTCCATACTTTAAGGTGTCTTTGCTCTTAGATCGGATATGCAAGCATTTACATGTCTCAGTATTTATTCTGAATTTTTGTAGATCCTCGAAAGTGGAGCAGGAGATTTCTTCATCAAAAGAACAGAATCTTTTTGTTGATTATCAAGATCATGAATTTGAAGCTAACATTTGTATATATACCACAAACATTTTAGAAATTTAGAACTTTGAAATGGAGAAAATCTGTGAATTCTGCAGAACTTCAAGACCAGTTGTTTATTGCAAATCTGATGCAGCACATCTCTGCCTTTCCTGTGATGCAAAGGTCCATTCAGCCAATGCACTTTCCAACAGGCATCTTCGTACCCTCCTATGTGACTCATGCAGATGCCGCCCATCTTATGTTCGGTGTTTGGATCACCGGATGTTCATGTGTCATGGTTGTGACCAAAGCATCCACGATATTTCTTCCCAGCATCAGAGGCGTGCAGTTAGTAGTTATTTGGGGTGCCCTTCTGCTAAAGATTTTGCAGCATTGTGGGGTTTTGAATTGAATGAGATGGATGACAATCCCGCTCAAGATCTGTCTTTATCCAATTCATGTGTTTCCATGAATCCCAATGCAGTAAATCTGGAGAATTTAAGGCAGTCATGTTCACGAATTGGAGTCTCTTCATGTAAATCCAGCGTGACTTCACTCCCTGCTGCAGGACACAATATTGGATCAAACAGTCAACGAACCAAGGTTAATTGGCATGATTTAACTGTTTTCAAGTAGATCTACATAATTTGTCCATATTCTCTTTGACTGCATCTATATTCTCTTTAACTGCTCAATTGGTTATCAGCTATCGTTATGCATGCACCATTTACATTTTTATTGAAAACTTGAGAGTTTCCCCCAACATGATGTCAGCAATATGCAGCAAGCATATGTAACCAACAGTTAGCTATCCTAAAAATTGGAAAACATTCTCGATTTCATAAAGTTTCTACTTGTTTAATGTTTATGTGTTTTATCATTATAATTAGTAAAATTCAATTCTATTAGAGTTTTCTTTAAATTTTTCTATATTGTAGATGAGGTCTTTTCATAAATCTGTCGAATCATCCTGAAAACTGAACTAGTTTATCAGACTATCAGTTATAAATTTTAATGTCACACTCACATGTTAGAAGCATGAAGCAATGTGCCCGGATTACTTACTAATTGCTTCTGATATGCCACTTTGATCAGAATCATTTAAAGCAATATCAACCAGTGATATTTGAACAACTTAAATGAGATAGCCTGAAGTTCACCCTTTATATAGGTTTTAAAATGTCCTGCCTAAAACAAAAAATTCTGTTAATTGAATTGTAGCTAAAAATTGCAAAAAGAAGACAAATTAATCATCTAAAACTAGAATTACTTGAAAGATGAGTTTTGAAACAATCATCTAAAGATTTTTAAGGGTTCGCGGCGTTTAGCATAGAGGGATTTTCATTTGCTACCTAGGACCTAGTCAAAATTGATGCGTTGACTATTTCTAGCTACTTGTCCATATTTGAGTCAACAAATCAGGTTATCAAGTAGTGAAGGAGGAACTGGTTCTGCTAACCTACTGAAACTATTAGTTATAATATTAATATTCTCTTCTGCTGCTTAGCTATTGGTGCAATGATGATAGGGCTTCATTTTCAAATATATACCAGTAGCAAAAGTCCTATGCATACTTGATATGTCATATACCAGAAATGTTCAACCCAATGGCAATACATTACTTTCCATTTTTTCAACTATTGTTCCCTTCATTTTCAAATCTTCTTTTCTTTTCTCCCACATGGTGATCTTTCCATCAGTAAATTTTTTGATCCACTTTGAGTTCTTTTTGTAGAATTTTGGATGTTGAATAGATTCGTCTTTTCTTCCTCAGATATGTTTCGGGGTAAACCAATGTAATGTATATTACAACCAATAGTAATTGGTAGTTAGGTCAGTCCAAAGTTGGAATTCTTGTTGACCTGGCAGTTTGCTATTAATTATGGTAACTTAACCTCAAGCTATACAGGGTATTTAATAAAATTTTAGAGATTAATAACATTTACTTCATGGTTCCTGAGGGCTAAATAGCTACTCTTCTTAGTGTGTTCTTGTTATTGCAGGTTATTAATAAAGGTCAACAGCAGCAAAATACCTCCTTTATTCTGCAACAGATTCTTGACCTGAAAAAGCTTCAGCTCACTGAGGGAGACAGCCATTTGCCTTTTATTTGTGCCCTAGAACAAGCTGACACAACTTCTTCAATATGCAACTCTTCAAAAAATGTTGATAGTAATCTAGTCCAGGATATTGGCACCAATCTCCATCAAAGTGACAATCCACTTGATGAGCTGAATGCAGATCCTCTGCCCTTGTCATTTACTCATCTAGAGAACTTATCGTCATCTTCAACTTCTGGGATGCTTTTGTATGGAGAATCTTTTTGGCAATGTAAAAGTCCAATTCATGATAGTCAGGTTTGTTCCACTGATCACAAGTCATAAAAATGGATTGTTTATTGTAGATCACCAGTCATATGGTCAACTTTAATACATCATTGATAGAACATAGGAGCTCCATGAGGATAGAAAGAAGTCTTCGTTTATGGTTGGCAAATGCACAGGGTATTATGCTAGTGCTAAGCTATTTGATTGTTATGGTTCTCTTGTGGCCATTGGTTTTACTGCAACCCATTTGTGATTTCATATTAAATTGCATATCATGTAAAGTAGTTACTTAGTTAACATCTGTGATCACTAGAGGCAATATTCTAAACCCAGGATGAATTGCAGCTATGTTGGCTGCAAGCTATTGTTTTGAACTTGGCCCAGTTATTGGACCCTTTTCAATTAACTCAGATGCAGGCTTTTGTTTACGAGTGACTCATCCATAAGTTGTTTACAGAAGCTGGACACAATTAGGGGAAGGGCAAAAAAAATAGAAATATACCATTGAAGCTCCTTAAATCAATTCGGGGAATAACCATTCTAGAACAAATTGCTGCTTTCAACTTAACATTCATTTCATGCTTTCTATTTCATTCTTTCTGGAAGTGACACAAAATCCTAAGGCCCTGTTTGATTGATGTTTTAGCTATTTATTTATTTTTATTTGCAAGAAAAAAAAAAAAAAGGAAGAAAACAAAAGGTTAATAACAAAAAAAAAAATAAAGCATCAATTAGATGGGGCCTAATTATTTCAGGTTTTGATGTTAATGAGCACCCAATTACTGCTGCACTTGTCATCTCTCTAATGCTATGGACACATTACATATTTCTGTGCCACCCTCATAACCATATAAATTGAGATTGTGAATGCTTTTTGGTGACTACCAATTATAGGAACAAATTTATTATAATAAAGAGCAGCATGGTTAAAATCATTTCTGTAGAACAAATAGCAAGAGAGTTCTTATAAATTTAATATGGGTCTAGGTCTTGTCATGCATAGTTACTCTTTTTTTTTTTTTTTTTAAATTTCTCATTGCACAATCTTTACCTTATACACATGCAAAGATTTTCCTGTTCGAGTAACATTAAGGATTATATTGTAGGAGTTGACAATAAGTATGACTTTTGAGCATGATCAGTTTTTGAAGTGAACTGTGCTTATTATTAATTGAATTTCGCAGTTGTGGTCTCAAAATATGCAAGACCTTGGAGTTTGTGAAGACATTTTTTGCCAAGATGAATTTAACATGCCTGATATTGACTTAACTTTCCGCAACTTTGAAGAACTTTTTGGTGGTGATCAAGATTCAATCAGCGCACTACTTGGTGACAAAGATATTTCTTGCTCATCTCTAGAGAAGGAGATGTCCTTCAATAAATCAGATAATGGTAATGCAAGACCAATGGAGGTTAGGATCGAGGCACTCCTTTTATCTTATGACTTTATAATACAGATATTGTGCTAGGAGGCCTTTATAAAGGTACTTCAAGCGCAATTAGTTCACTTTAGATTCCAAATGTTAGAATTCTCACATCCAAAGCTTAAGTGAACTGAAAGCGAAGACAAATACTTCCTTTAAACAACTATTACTCTATTCATACTTCTACAATAGTTTGGAGATAAATTTTTCAACGAGCTACATTGATAGATTGTTCTTTAGTCTTACATGGCTACTGACTAAATTCCACATAGATCTCTTTTCTCGAGTTTTTCTTCTTAGTTCAAAATGAACATACAATTAGAAGAAATAAACAATTTATAATTTAATTTGTGTATTATGTTAGTGTTTGTAGGAAACTTAAAGAACAATTATCCTTATTTCTTCTTATTCTGTCTACAATGAAGGAGTACATCTAAATGAGTAGGAACAGTGAAGTTCCTTGTTAGGAAACAACTTACATGAAACAGAAAACAAAAAATAATAAAAGGAACGAGAATTATTCTATTCTCAAATAGAAACAAATCCCTAGAAACTTGACAATCAGAATAGTTGACTAAATCAGAAGAGTAAATGAGAAATATTCCCAAAATAAATTAGGAAATCTAGCTGCATCAATGTAGGAGAATCAGATATACACTAGCGTAGGAGAATCAGATATCTACACTCCCCCTAAAGCTGGGTTATGAATGTTAATCATACTTAGCTTGGATTTCAATCTGTAAAAAATGCTTCTAGGAAGAGCTTTAGTCGAAATATCTGCAATTTGTGAACTTGTAGGGATATAGGCTAGTTTGACTGACCCATTTTCTATCTTTTCCTTTATGAACTGTTGGTCCAGCTCTATGTGCTTGGTCTTATCATGATAAATAGGATTTTTGGCAATACTTATAGTAGCCTTATTGTCACAAAAACAGTGTCATAGATCTCACAGTCTGAACTTTTAATTCTCAAGTAACCTTATCAGCCAAATTCCTTCATAAATACCATGGGATATTGCTCTAAACTCAACCTTAACACTGCTCCTAGCTACAATAGTTTGCTTTTGACTTTCCCATGTGACCAAATTGCCCCAAACATAAGTGCAATACCCAGTAATGGACCTTTTATCTGTTACTGATCTAGCCCAGTCAGCATCTGTGTACATCTCAACTACCCTATCCATTTACTTCTTAAAATATAGACCTTCACTAGGACTCTTCTTTAAGTACTATAGGATGTGTTGAACAACTTTGAGATGCTCCTTGGTTGGATTATTCATGTATCTACTCACCATCCCCATTGCAAACTTGATATCAGGTCATGTGTGGGAGAGGTAAATAAGCTTCCCAACTAGTCTTTAGTATTGCCCTTTGTTCGTGAGAGAGCTTACATTTTCACTTCCAATTTTATTAGTTGAGTCCATGGGTGTATCGGTAGGTTTGCATCCAATCATGTCAGTTTTTTTGAGTAGATCAAGTACATACTTACGCTGAGATACTGATATTCCATTCTTAGACCGGGCCATTTCCATCCAAGGAAATATTTAAGGACCCTATGTCCTTTATTTCAAACTCCTTTGCGAGGAGTTTATTCAAATAATCTATTCCTTCCTTGTGGTTTCTGGTGATTATGATATCATCCACATAAACAATAAGAATAACTATTTTTCCTTCATTAGTGAACTTAACAAACATAGTATGGTCAAATTGACATTGAAGGAATCCATACCTCTTCATTGCCTTGGTCAATCGTTCAAACCAAGCCTGAGGAGACTGTTTAAGTCCATACAAAGATTTCTTAAGTTTGCGCACTTTGCCCATGTTGTCTTGCCTTTTGAAATCAGGGGGAATTTCCATGTAGACATCCTCCTCTAAGTCACCATTTAAGAATGCATTCTTGATATCAAGTTGGTGGAGAGGCCAATCCAAGTTGGTTGCTAGTGACAATAGAACTCTAACTGAATTGAGTTTGGCTACATGAGCAAATGTCTCCTCATAGTCTATCCTATGGGATTGAGTGAACCCCTTTGCAACAAGTCTAGCTTTGAACTTGTTTATACTTCCATCTACATTGTGCTTTATTGTGAGGATCCATTTACATCCAACTGGATTTTTTCTTTTAGAAAATCTGAAATTCCCCGTATCCCATTTTTCTTTAATGCCTTGATTTCTTTAGGAACTGCTGCCTTCCAATTTGGTTCATTAAGGACTACCTGAGTAATTTTTGGAATTTGCACATTGTCAAGGTTAGTAGTCAAGGCTCAAAAGTTTGGATTTAACTTGTCATATGAGATGTACTTGCAGATAGGGTACTGGGTGCATGATCTCACACCTTTTCTTAATGCAATAGGAATGTCAAGGTCATCAACTAGCTCACAAGTTTCAGTTTCAGATTCAATAAGGGCATTACTTATGTTAGTTTCAGGTTCTTGGAGACTCGGATCAGGTTGATTTTTAGTGCTGAGTTGTGTACTGTTGTCCACTTTTTGTGGTTTTTGCTTCCTTGAGTAGATTATCAATTCTCTTGTTTTTTTTTGGCATAACTTGAGGGTTTGTAGAGTCAAGAGTTGTCTGAACAAGTTGGGTTTCAGAATCTGCATGGCTGATAGGTTAGGTAGGTTGAGAATTTAGTTTTGAAGGGGCTGGTTGGGAATCTGGTTGGGAATCTAGTTTTGAAGGGGTTGGTTGGGAAATTGGCAAGTCAATAGCTAAGAATTGATATTCCTAAGTAGTATTCTCCCCCTGAATATCATTCTTGTTGTAGTATGGAAGATTCTCAAAGAAGGCGACATCCTTAGAGTTATAGAATTTTTTTGTGATGGGTGAATAACACCTATAGCCCTTTTGGTTTGGAGAATAACCAAAGAAGATGCATTTTAAGGCTTTGGGATCAAGCTTGCTACGGTTTTGTTGGCTAATATGAACAAAGGCAACGCAGGTAAAGAGTTTGATGGGAATGGAAGAGATTAACCGAGTTTGTAGGTAGGAAGCAAGGAGCGTTTGACAAGGTATTTTAAAGCTAAGAACTCGAGAAGGCATTCGGTTAACCAAATAAGTTGTAGTGAGGGCAACTTCTCCCTAAAAATATTTAGGCACTTTGGAAGTCAACAAGAGGGATCTAGTTACTTTTATCAAATGTCTGTTTTGTGTTCGGCAATCCCATTTTGCTGTGGAGTGTCAAAGCAAGAGTTTTGATGGATAATGCCATGCTTTGTGAAGTAATGGCCAAGAATAGAGTTGAAGTATTCCCTTCCATTGTTAGGTTTTAAGACTTGGATTTTGACTTGGAATTGGGTTTGTATCATGCTGTTGAAGTTTTTAAAGATTTGGCTAACCTCGAATTTTTCTTTCATAAGGAACACCCAAGTGAGTCGAGTATGATCATCGATGAATATAACAAACCACCTACAACCTATGATATTGTTAACTCTTGACGGTCCCCAAATGTCACCATGAATTATTGAGAAAAGCTTAGATGATTTATAAGAAAGGCTAGGGTAGGTATTTCGAGTGTGCTTGGAAAGTTGACAAATTTCGCACTGAAAATCTTTAAAGATGTTATTGAATAATGAGGGAAATAGAATTTTTAGGTATGAAATATTTGGATGCCTAATCTATAATGCCATAACATGATAAGGTCATCCTTACTAGTATTAGAGGCTAAGGTTGCACAAGAGTTTTGTGGTCTTTCAAGTGCATCATCTTGAAGAATGTAGAGCCTTGCATACATCTTAGCACTGCCAATAATCCTCCCTGAGCCCAATTCCTGAAATTCACACAAGCTGGGAAAAAATTTAATGACACAACATTTATCCTTCGTAAGCTTACTGATGGAAAGTAGGTTACAGCTTAAATTAGGGACATGGAGGATGGAGTCTAGTGTTATGCCACCTTTGAGAGAGAGTTATCAGCAATTTTTACAGTAGAACTATCGTAGCAACGTCTATATGTGTTGAATAAGGATGCATCTCCAATCATGTGATCTGATGCTCCCGAATCAACAATCCAAGATTGTGTATTTCCTTGTTGAACGCTTAAGGCATTTAGGAAATTATCTTTTTGTGCTAGTAAACTAGTTCCAAAGGTTGCAGACTTGTTTTGAAGGGTTCGTTGAAGCATCACTTCTTTGTGATTTTCTTCATGCCACACCTTTGCAAAAGAAGAGTTTGCACTCCTTCTAGCCTTAACAGAAACTCGTGTGGCTATAGTCTAATGGTTCAGGCCAACTTGCTCTGATACTATGTAGGAAACTTAAAGAACAATTGTCCTTATTTCTTTTTATTCTGGCTACAATGAAGGAGTACATCTAAATAAATAGGAATAGTAAAGTTCCTTATTAGGAAACAACTTACATGAAACAAAAAACAAAAAATAATAAAAGGAGAATTATTCTATTCTAAATTAGAAACAAATCCCTAAAAACTTGACGATTAGAATAGTTGACAAAATCAGAAGAGTAAATGAGAAATATTCCCAAAATAAATTAGGAAATCAAGTTGCCTTAATGTAGGAGAATCAGATTTCTATAGTGTTAATATTTTAATTTTTTGAAATAATTTGTAAAGAAAGGAATTCTCTTGTTAGATAGAGAAGGTTAACATTTTTTCTACATTTTTTTTTCAAGAAAAAAAATACTGAAATTATAAAAATAAAGTAGCCTTTTGAATAAGTATAATTGGATATTTTCTATACTACATGACTTTCAATGTATACTTTCATGTTCTCTCACCCATGCATATTTGTGTGTATGTTCATGTTAAAGAGTACCTCTTATATATATATACAGAGAGAGAGAGAGAGACACACACACACACACACACAACTTTTATTGTCGAAAAAACACTCTGCCAATGTGTGCTCATGTTGAAGAGTGCAACTTATCTTCAAGTTATCTCAAAAACCATATATAAAGTTTACATTCTCTTATACGGAGTTTATACACTCTGCTTTGGATGTGAAAAGTTGAAACTAGGGCAGAATAATTTGAAGTACCTTTACACCTTTTATTTGTGTGTTCCTTTGATGCTAGGATCTTCTTTGGGCTCATCTGTTTGCACCTTTCAGTATGCTCACTTAGTAATTAATATGGATCCTCCTAACCACATTCATAACTTCCAGGGGATCATTGGTACTCCTCGCCCAATTCGACCATCTTATTCAACAATTTCCTTCTCAGTTTCAAGGTTTAGTGCTGAAAGCAGTGGTACTGACTGTCTTGATAGTGGACTTTCACCTATCACACAGGGGGAAGCATCAGGCATTTCACCTGACTTAGACAGCTTGCATTCAGAAGCCAGAGAAAATGCCATGATGAGGTACAAAGAGAAGAAGAAAGCCCGACTGTGAGTATTAGGTTTCTCTTTTCTTGCAGATTTTATATTCTACCTCTGTCTTTTTTGACATGTTTAGCGGATTTTATTTTTACGTCTAGTACTTGAAAATTGCTGCACCCAGTAGGAACCAAAAAGAATAATCTGTCTATCAGGTTTTTAACCTTGGTCATATTTCCACAACCTGAGCAGTTCAAAAAATTTCAAAACCCAACCCTCAAACAAGTGAATCCAGATATAGATTGCTGCTGGTTTATACTGCAAAATAACCTCTTGATCACAATAGCTTATACTTCATAAAATTGTAGCTTTATGATATTGTAAGAAGCTAAATATGAGCACATCACCTGCAATATGTTCTAATCTTGAGAACTAATGTCGATTTTGAACCTGAAAAATTGAGAACATTCCATTACAACAGTAGTTGCTCTTAAGTATCTTCACATATTGACAGAATAAGTATTTTGGGGCATTGAAGCTTTCATGTCGGTGGAAACAATTATCCCATTTCTATTGAAAGTTCACATTTGAAAATTTGTAAGTGATGTACCTGGGGTTTCCAAGCTTTAAGTTTTGTATAAAAAATGTGTTGCAAACATGCACATGCGCATGCATATGCATGTTTATAGAATTTTCTTGCCCAATTACCTACTTTTGAGAATCGGGAAGCACCAAAACGTATATATGAATAAACATATAGCTACTGTCCCCCTCAACACCCCCCCCCCCCCCCCCAAAAAAAAAATAAAAAAATAAAAAACAGGCAGATAAGTGAGCTACCTATCTCTTTTATTATTCTTTCTTATAGCAGATGAATCTCCTATGTTCAGGCATGAAAGACAAACTCGTTCTGCATCTCAGAAAGCTAGAGCTGATGTACAGAAAAGGGTAAAAGGACGATTTGCTAAATCAGAGGACCATGATTCTGATAATGCAAATGTGACAAGGAGCTATTAAGTCCTCAGTATTTATATTGTACATATTATCAGTTCCAGATTCGGTTAGTGCCACATGTTGCTTATACTTCTGTTTAAATCCAACCAAGTCTGTCAGTTCCATCTATTTATATTTCTGATCCTTTTACATGTGTGTGTGTGTGTGTATACACTCGCTTCCAATGACATACATATATGTGGAGAAAATCCGTTGATTAAAATGGATCTTGTGTCTAATTCTTAATATTAAGAAATTTTAAAAAAAAATTTGAGTTTTATTACTTGTATATATTATAAAAGAATTGGAATTTAAAAAAAAAATTTTTTTTGACACCTACGTTTGATGTGAAATAAGAGATGTTAGCGTTCTTTGGCCTTATCAGCTAAGTGTCATATGTTACGTGTTGAGACTTAAGTTTCGAACCCATGCGGTTCCGGAACTCGGATATTCACTCATCCGACATCTCAGATCAATCTATTTATCACGAATCACACTTTTGTGAGGTATTGTTAAAAAGATCAATTGAATAAATAAAGTAATTGCATTTAAAAAAAACATAAAATAAGATAAAAAAAATAACATAAAATAAAATAAAAAACAAAGAAAATAACAAGAAAAAATAACATATAAAAATAGAAAATGTTAATAATAATTAATAATAAAAAATACAATATAATAAAAAATACAATAAAAAAAATTGACTCAATTCTTTTTTTCATTGTATTTTTTATAGTCTTTTTTATATTCTTTATTCGTTTTACACTCTTGTGCGGTTTACACTCTTGTGAGGTATTGTTCGTTTTGGTTTCAATGCTCTTACGATTTTATCTTACAAAAAGCGCTTCATAAGACAAGATAGAGGTGGTATGAACCCATGGTGTAAACTCTTTTATACCTCAGTGACCCTCATTTTATGTTTGATGTGGGATTTAGGACTCCTCTTTAGTTTCGTGACATTCTTCCTCACTCAATTTTGTGACGCCTTCATCACGGAGGCTGGTTACCCTGCTTACATCCCTCGAGGTGCTTGGCGTAGATCAAACGGTTTAGGACTGGCTCTGATATCACTTTTCGAACCGTTGTGAGACTCAGGCATCCACTCATCCAGCGTCTCAGATCAGCTTACCTATCTTGGTTTACACCCTTGTGAGGTATTGTATGTTCTGACCCTCCTGGCCTCATGATTTTGTCTTACAAAAGATACCTCACAAGATAAAGGTGGTGTGAATTATTTTATACCCCAGTGACCCTTATTTTATATTCGATGTGGGATTCAGGACTCCTACTTAAATCCGTGACACCATGCAGCAAGCTAGCAAGTTGATGAATAATAAAATATGGAATGGACTAGAGTTTCATAATTGAAACTTGGGATGATGATTGCGAAAGACCATCATCCTCATCTGATCTCACAAACTTCACAAGAACGAGAGGCCGTTGCCTGATAAATCCCCAGCAACGCTAGGTGAGCAAAAAGCTCAAGGCCGAACTCAAATGAAAATGAAAGAGAAACTTAAATCTTAATTACAAATTAGGTTACATAGGGAAGAAATGTATAGCTAACTTAACAACCATGACAACAGCCCAAAAGGGTTTTTGATTGGAAGATTAATTTGTTAGAGAGTTGTTTTTTATTTTTTATTTTTAGAAAAAAATCATTTTGAAAATTGATCTGATAGGAAAGCAAATGGATGGACAAAAAAGAGCTAGTTATAATTGTGAAAAAAAAGCAAACTCCTAAAAAAATTGATGGCTTCACTCTTCCTAAATGGAATATATGTCTTAATTGATGACTTGAAAATTTTGTAAAATCCCCATACACAAAACCACTCTCATCTCAAATTAACTTCAATTATAAGCAAATTATTCTTTAATCAAATTATTATTAATATTAAAACTTCATGATGAAAAAAAGGGGCATCCTGTTAGGTACAATTAAACTAGGAGGATACTTACGTCATTCGGTGATAATGCGGATAGCGCATTGCTGTAATGCACTGCAAGTGCTTTGTAAAATTGCAAAATGTGATTGCGAGACTTAACACTCACACTTCATAGCAAAAAAAAAAAAAAAAAAACTAGACTCTCTCTCTCATATGAATCTCTCTAAAGTACTCAAGTGTTATCTCCACAAAATGCTCGTACACTATCCAAAATATCTTGATAAAAATTCAAACGGCCTATATCATCAAATGACGTTTCATCTTCAAATAGGGAGAATTTAGAAACGGTAAAATATTAATAAATTAAATTACTTAAATGCCTTTAATAGAGTGATTGAGGACGATTGAAATCAAGGGGTGAAACCATTAAAAATATTAAAAAAGTGGACAAAGAGTAATTCTGTTATAAGTTTGTTTTACTAGTTTTCAGAACTCTTTTTCATTTTTTCTTACGCTTCACTTCATTGTAGCCCACTCTTTTTCCCTCCAATTCTTTGTAAACCTAATCCACTTCTTCTTCTATTTCTCAAATTCCCTCATTTACTTTTTTTTGTCTCTCTAAACAATGCACAAAGAAATCTCTCTCATTACGCTAAAGGAAAAATCAAAGGTGTTCTTGAAAGTTTTAGGTGATCTTTAAATTTATGTGATTTCAATGAATTTTACTCAATTGTTTTTTTTTATGCATTTTGATTTGATATTATTGTATTTTTAATTGTTTTTTGCTTTTTCTAAATGATTTTTCAAGCTTCAGTACTTTTATTGCAAATGCTAAATGACAATGGTTCAACTATCTATAGCAACCTTGCAACCAAACAACCAAATGATCACCAGAGCAATGAAGTTTACTCTTTCTCCACCACCTCTTCCTTTGTTGTTACCACCATTTTCTCCTCTCTCTACCATACCCATTCAAAGGGCAAAATGGATTTTTTTCTCTTAGTATAAGTCAGCTGACAATCAAGGGTACTTTGGTCATTTTATTCAAGTTAACGTGTCAAGCTGACCTAAATCCATAGGTTCATGTAAGCTTGGTCACCTTAGCAATCTATATACTAGATCCCTTAAGATACTCACTTGTCATGCCCTAAGTGGACATCAACTATCAACTCAGCTCAGACCTACCAAGTCAACTATAGTCCTCTAGGGTTGAACTTAGGCAACCTAGGCTACCCAAAACCCTTCATTTCATAGGTATAAATAGCACCATTCAAATACCTTTCATCTATCTTATTTTTATACACTTTCATACTATCTCATTCTTTTTTCCTCCTAAGGCTGATCTTTGACATAAGCATTAAAGCGCAAATGTTGAGACCACTCCCAACCTTTGTTGTTAACCGCTTTCTTTCTCTTTCCTGCGTTTTCAATATTTTACCCTTCAAAGACAACTCAGCATAAACATTTAAATTGCCAGGTAGGGGCAATAATTATTAGTCGAGCTAAAAATGCCACATAGAAAGAGAGTCCCCGAAGAAGGAGAAACAACTGTTGTTGGAATAAAAACCTAGCTCAGCCAACCTATCCTAAATCAACCTACTACAGTAGACCTCACCATGAAGCAATTCCAAGCACTTATCCAACAACTTCAATCCCTAAAGAAGGATCCAAAACTTTACCCCACCTCAGATCTTAAAAGCATTTAACCTGACCATTCCAAAAAATTCACATGTCTAAAAACTACCGAGCTATAATGACACTGTAGCCTTAATGGCATAAAATGGTAAGAAAGAAACAACAACTATGACCCACTACCCCACACACATCTGAACCAAGCTACCACCTAAAAATTCAAATAAGCCACCTCAAAAACCCAACCAAAGAATGATCTAAAAGCTTTAATAGAAGTAATAAAGAATAAGTTGAAAAATAATGCTTTAACTTTTGATGATGAACTGAGGTTCTTGGAAACCTTCCTTTTACTAAAGAGATCGATTTAGTAGTACTAACAAAAGGGTTCAAGATGCCAACCTTGGAGATCCACGATGGGACATTTGGCCTTTTGATCATTTTGAGCTTTATAAGACTAATATGATGATGCAAGGAGCCAATGATGCTCTAATGTGCAAAAGAATGGCCACTACATTGAAAATAGTAGCTTGATCATGGTATAATAGCTTGGAACCAAGGTCAATCACAACCTTCAAACAACTCAACCATTCTTTCTTGTCTAAGTTCATTAGCAATCAACGAACAAAGAAAACTACACTAAGCTTAATGTCGAACTACCAAGGCCAAAATGAATCCTTGAAAGAGTACATCATGCTTTTTAATGTTAAGGCTCTTTAGGTTAAAGACTTAGAGTAGGCAACTATAGTCGTTATTCTAATAAGTGGATTAAATGATCAAGAATGCCACTTCAAACTCACTTTCCTACTAGTGTTGCCAAAAACTCTAGCCAATGTCTTACTCATCGTCGAGAAATACATTAATGTTGAAGTTACAATGAAAAACAGTGGAGGTAAGAAAGCTTATCCCCCCTCCTTGGCTTGCGAAAAGGAAAAAAAATCTATAATCTTTTAAGACAAAAAAAAATAAAAAGGTACCCTAGGGTGAAAAGCCCACGCCAATGACATAGTAACTATACTGCACTAAATACCTTTTAAGAGAGGATTTTGATGCATATTGAAAGGGATCTCGAGCTCAAATGGCCAAAGCCACTGAGGTAAAACATCAGGTGAGGTCTAAACAAAAGATGTGCTTTTTTCACAAAAATTATAGTCACAACATTAAAGAATACATTGACCTAAAGAATGAGATTAAGAATTTGATCCAAAGGGGTTAGTTTGGTACGTTTGTGGACTAAAGAAAATAAGGACAGGGGAGATGGGATTTCAAAAGAAGAGAACAAAAAAAAAATGACAAGAAAGAATTAGAAAAATAGAGAAAGAAAAGGAAATCAAGATGGTAGCAACTAGAAAGTTGAACAAGAAGAAGATGAAGGTGATTGCAAAATTTTTGTAAGTACATAAATCATTCAAGTAATAACATTGACCGAAGTAAAGATATCGTTCATATAAGAATGAGCTAAGAAGTCCTAGTTTAAGTACCTATTATCTCTATAGTCTCTCTATAGTTAATTCAATAAAAAATAGTACACGAGAGAACTAGGAATTAAATATAACATGCTTTGAATGTAATTCTAATCTAAGAAACCAAAATTAGTAAATTCAATTAACAAACAAATGGTTGCTAATTGAAAATAACCAATAATATGCAATATTAACTACCTTAATTACCTCTTAACTTCTAACAAATCAAAAAACTTATTAGAAATTAATTCAAATAACTTCCAAATTGCAAGAACAGTAAGCAAACTAAGATCTACATAGAATTCAAAGACAACTAAAGAAGCAAAATACAAGATCTAACAAATACAAGTAAAACTGAAACAGAAAACTAAATCTGGAAACTATTAATCATGAAGAAAAAAAATTAGATTTAGACTTTAATAGATTAAATGAACTAAAACTAAACTAAAGTAAACTAGATGTACAAGTTTACTATCTAAATCAATAAAAAAATTGTAAGAAACAATAAAATTTCAGCTTAATAAACTAGATCTACAATTGCATGTAATGAAGAACTAAAAAAATATAGTTACAAGAAATTCATCTAAATAGCATTGAAATTCATGGAATTAAAAGCAAGCAAATGAATCTAAGTAAACACATCAATTAAAAAGTGCAAAGTGAGAAAAGAGTGAACCAATCACCAACTAAGAGAGCAAAGTCTTAAAGAGCTTTCACTCACTCAAGCTTCAACTCTGCTTTTGGATTGAACCTAAATTGATAGCACCAAAATATATAGAGTTTTTACATGCTAAAATGGCACAAATATTTAAAATTTTGAATGATTTTAAGTGTTTTTCATATTATTTTCATGGTTTTAGGTTTTTCAAGCTTAAGATTTCATATATGGGAAATCATGCATGCAAGTATGTAACAAAAATGTTCGGCCCAATTTTGGAAGCTTAATGTGCCCATCTTGATCCACACTCATGCAATTTAATTTTCACTTAGACTCCACCCTATCTGGCTAAGATAGAATTTTGAGACAAGCATGCTTTCTTTGTTTAGCCATGAAGAAAATGTATTGCATAAGAACTTTATCATATTCGACCATACAAAGAAGAAGAAAAAGTTGCAAAACCATGGACTCTACAAGCTTAATCCATTCGACCAAAGCAATTCCAAAGAAGCTAGCTTGTATTTTTCCATAATGAGGACTAAGTGCATTTGGCCAAGATGAGTTTGAAGCTTATCATGAAGTTTGTTGTTTAGCCTTGAAGAAATTCACTTAGGGTAAGATTTTATCCATTTAAAATTCAAGAGTTGGATAAATATCCATTTGCTCTTAAAACTCCAAGCCTTAGTCCAATTTAATAGATAAGATTATCCAAGATTTGATCAAGATGCAAGCAAGGACCAAGATTGATCCACTATGAGATCATTCGACTAAGAACACTTAAGCATGGAAAGTCCCATTTAAGCAAGAAGCTTTAAAGAACAAGATCAAGCTCATCTGATTGTATTTAATATGAAATCAAACATTTGTGAAGCTTATCCCTTTTGGTCGAACCCTCAATTATAAATAGGGAGGACATTCACTCATTTTCATCATCCCTTACTTCTTTTCTATTTTTGTTTTTTTAAAATTCTTTAGTTCTCTATGTGAGTTTTTGGCTTAGGTGAAGATTTGCCAATAAACACAAAGCTTTTGTTTTCTTTAAATTCTTTTACTTTAAGAAGCAGTATTTTTATGATATTTCTTTTCTTATTTACAAGTTACAAATCTTGTTTTTCTTTTTTTTAAATTCAGCAAACACTCTTTTTCTTGATTGATCAAAGCTTTCTTTTATTTTTTTTGCAAGACTCAACCAACCTTTTCTTTCTCGTTTTTTAAGTTATTTTCATTTAAGCATTTTCTAGGAGTATTTTAAGTAATTCGACAATCTTTAATTTCATTACTTTGCAATCTTTTAATTCTTATTGTATTAGATCTAGTTTTGGCATTAGTCTTTTACTTCCCAAGTGACAGTTGGTGAAGCTAAGAACCCTGCCTACACTTCGCCTTTAATTTTTACTTTTTACTTTTTCTTGTAACCAAACCCTGTATTCCCATTTATTTAGATATAAGTTATTAGGGTTTCACCTTTGGTAATTGTGAGTAACCTAACATTCTATTCCATGGTGAAAAAGAAGAAAAGAGTAATCAACACTACCATACGTACTCCAATGGTGAAAACAAACAATGAGGGGCAAAGAACTTTAAGGGACTATGCAGTTCCCAATGTAGATGGTTTTCAACCATCTGTTAGAAGGTCGGCTATTCAAGCCAACTACTTCAAAATCAAGCCTTCAATCATACAAATGATCTAAAATTCTATATAGCTTAAAAGGTTATGCAACGATGATCCAGATATCCACATTTCTAATTTTCTTAAATTATGTGACACTTTTTGCTATAATGGTGTTTCTAATGTAGCTATTAGACTAAGATTGTTTCCTTTTTCACTCAAGGACAAGGTAAAAAGTTGGTTGTCTCTTTACCACTTGGTTCAATCACAACTTAGGATGACTTGATCCAAAAGTTCTTCACCAAGTTTTTTCAACCAGCAAATATTGCAAAGCTAAGAAATGTGATCACTAATTTTTTGCAAGTTGATGGTGAAACTTTATATGATAGATAAGGGAGATTCAAAGACCTATTAAAAATAGTCCCACATCATGGACTACCCCAATGGCTCTCATTATAAATCTTTTATAATGGTTTCACACCACCTATGAGAACCATCTTATATTTCGTTGCTGGAAGGGCTATAATGAGTAAGACTCTTGAGGAAGCAAATGAGCTCATAGAAGAGATGATTGCTAATAATTATCTATGGGGCATAAACAGAAAGGTTAGGAAAAAGGTCTGTTGGTTTATTTAAGGTTAATGCTATTACTTCTATCAACTCCTAATTAGCTACCCTTATTAAAAAAATTGAAGCCTTATGAAACCAATCCCAAGCCAACCTTGTAAAAGCTATACAAGGCTTTTTTGTCTCTTGTAACATATGTGAAGGATCTCATTCCTCATAAAGATGTCAATTTAGGGTAAAACCAGTTCAATACATCTAACAAACTAAACCAAACAATAATCCTTATAGCAATACCTACAATCCTAAATGGCGAAACCACCCAAACTTTTCTTGGAACCAACTAGACCACCAACCCATTAATAACCAAAACAATAACTACTACACCAATCCATGAAATTACAACCCACACCAAGAAAAGAAACCCACATTTAAGGACATGGTGACCTAGCTAATTAAAGCCAATAATGCCAATATCCAAAGTCAAGCTACATTAATCAAAAACCTAGAAAACCAAGTAGGCCAACTTGTCTGAGTCATAACAAATCACTTTGTAGGTACCTTGCCTAGCAAAACTGAAACTAATCTAAAATGGCAAGGCAAGGGGGATGTAATGCAATCTATTCTTTAGAAGATGTTAGGATGGACGATTTTGATGAGAAAAATGATAAACCCATAGTAGTAAACCTATCTAGCTTTGTAAGACAACCTAACATAGATTTCATAAAAAAGAGGATATTTTCAAAAATGAGAAGCTTTTAAGATTTGGTAGAGAAATTATAAAGGTTTTGACTCTATGGCATTAGAGATCCTTGAAGATATTGAAACTTATGAGGAAGATCATGAGGAAGAGAATTTTGAAATGGATTATGAAGAAGATCTTAAATAGTAAATTAAAGGGTCTTTTGAAGAAGGGTAAATGCTATTGCAAGGAAGAAGAGCACTACTAAAGAACATTTAGCCTAAGCATAAAAAGATAGTCCAAGGTAAACCTATCCAAAATGATCAATGAGTAAGATTAATTCAAGAAAAAAGATCTTTAAAAGAAAGATCCTAAAGAAGAAAAAGAAGAAGAGGTTCAATAGAAAGTTCTACCGAGGCCTAAGATAATTGTTAGAATGTGTAGGTAGTATTTTAACATAGCACCACCTGCTTTAAGGCCTAATCACAAGGAGCTACTTAAAGAATTAAAAAAAGCCACATTTCTAGAAGATTGCAACCACGAACTTCAATAACTCATGCCTACAAAACAAAAAGATCTAAGAAGTTTTACTATACCTTACAAAATTAAAAAGTTAAAATTTTTTAATGCTCTTTGTGATCTTAATTTAAGTATAAATCTAATGCCTACGAATATTTTTATGCAGCTAGGTTATGGAGAGCAGAAGCCTACCTAGTTTAATATTAAATTTATTGATCAATCTACTAACTTACCATAAGGGATATTGAAAAATATTCTAGTAAAAGTTAAAAAATATACTTTTTTTTATGAATTTTACTATCTTAGACATTAAGGATAATGAGGCTACAACACTATAGGAAGACCTTTTTCTATTTACTACTAAGGCCCTAATATATGTGTATGATGATAGCCTTACCTTTAGATTTAGAACCAAGAAATTGTAATTTGTATCTACAGGCTATGATGTGCCGAGGGATGGAAAAGGTGTTAGTGTAGTCAAAGTTAAAGAAATCCTAAAAGAGTATAACCGAATAAAAAAACCTCTTAACATTATAAAACACTTAGCAACTCTCAGCTCCAACCATGTCAACCTTTCAAGAAATTCAAGCTCAGTTTATGTGATCCTTACAAGCAAAACAAGTCCGCCTTTTCGAGATAAGTCTATTTATATCATACCAGAAAGAATGAGGCAACAAGGTAAGGTGCCTATAAAGGGGTAAGATGATTTTTTATAGATTTAAGGATGGCCAAGCTTAACCAAAACTAGAGTTGCTTGAGGGCAAGCCAAGTTTTACTTTAATGATTGTGTTGTTTGATTTCTTTACTTTTCTTAGGATAAGTATATTTTTAATGCTTTTGTTTGAGTTGTGTTTTTATAAGGATGAAGAGAAGCAAGAAAGGTGCCTTACACCAAATTGAGATTCGGCCTTGGAAAAAAATTTTAGGGAGTATTTTTTTTCCTTTATGCTTTTAATATATTGTTCTATTTAAGTGTAAGGGAAAAGAAAACCTTTGCTTTAAAAATTTTTGAAATCTTAACCCATCTTTGCTTTCAAATTAAATTGACATGCTAAATATCATTATGATGTTCACTTAGTTGAAATTACACATATGCTCTTAAAATGACTAAAGTATGATATAAAGTTTAAGTATGGATATAGAGAACATTGAAAGGAATTCTAATGCATGTTTTTCTATGAACATGATTACTATGCATATGTCTATATTTTCTTTTAAGGAAATACTACGATTTTTGTGAAAGATTGTAAGATATGGATTTGCATGAAATTTAATATTTGAAGAAGTGCTCTAGAATTTACCTGCTCAACCCTTGAAGCGAAATCCTAGATTGTATTTGACTCAAAAGATGATTTATGCAAGTTTTTTGACCATTTGAACCTTTTCCAAGCCTACCATGTGATAATGTATCCCTAGTACCTTTATTTAGAGCTTATATTATTTCCTTTTCTTTGTTTATTTTAGCCATATTACAAGCCAATAAGCATTTTCTTTAATTACTACTATCCTTTCTTTTGTTGGCCTAATTCATTATGCTTTCTTGTGTATAGACATGTTTATAATTTTGGAAGGAAGGAGGTGCAAGGAAAGAATAAAAAAAAGAAGAAAACGACAATCGTGGAAGGCAAAGCCTAATAAAGCAAAAAATGGCTAAGTTAAAAAAAGTGAAAAAAAGAGAAAAAAAAGGTTGAAAATACAAAAAGCAATAAAATGATGCTTCACAAGTCAACTTTCAAAAAGAGTTCTCACTTGTTAAAAATCCAAAAAGTTCAAAAAAAACTAATTTTAGGATTTTTTTACCTAAAAATTTCTTTTTTCCTATCTTGACCCTAGCTTTACATTACAAGCCTAAAAGACTTTTTGATCTTGAGTTGTATATATAGGTCTAACATTAGTGGAAAAGGACGGAGATAGTGAACATATGAAGTGTATTCTATTTTTGAATTAAAATATGATGAAGTGTTTTACATTCTTTTAACTTGAGTTATATGCATGAGTTAAAGATTGAGTAGATTTATATGTATGAATAGCATATGATATTGAAAACTTACTTTTGAAGAAAATTCTAGTGATTTTATGTTTATTTTTAACTTGGTATTATGCAACAGTACATGATAGGAGTTTGTGTAATTTTTAACTTTGAGGATATTCGTAATGTTCTTTAGTTTTGTTGATTTGTCATTTTTCTTAAGGACAACAAAGTTTTAAATGTAAAGGTGTGATAGCACCAAAATATATAGAGTTTTTATATGTTAAAGTGGTGTTAAACTTTAAAATTTTGGATGATTTTTAGTGCTTTATTATTACTTTCATGGTTTTACATTTTACAAGCTCAAGACTTCATATTTATGCAAACCATGCATGTAAGCATGAAAAAAAGATGTTCAGCCCAATTTAGGAAGCTCGATGCTTCCCATCTTTATCTACACACATGCAATTCAATTCTCACTTGGATTCCACCTTGTTTGGCCAAGATAAAATTTTGAGACAAGCATGCCTTCTTTGTTTAGACATGAAAAAAATGTATTGTATAAGAACTCTATCATATTTGGCCATGCAAGGGAGAAGAAAAAGTTGCAAAACCATGGACTCTATAAGCTCAATCCATTTGGCCAAAGCTATTCTAAAGGTGCTACCATGTATTTTTCCACAATGAGGACTAGGTGTATTCGGCCAAGATGAGTTTGAAGCTTACCGTGAAGTTTGTTGCTTAGCGTTGAAGAAATTCACTTGGAGTAGGATTTTATCCATTTAAAATTCAATACTTGGATAAAAATCCATTTGCTCTTGAAACTCCAAGCCTTAGTCGAATCCAATGGATGAGATTATCCAAGATTTGATCAAGATGCAAGCAAGTGCCAAGATTGATCCACCAAAAAACCATTCGACTAAGAATCTTCAAGCATGGAAAGTCCCATTTAGCCATAAAGCTTTGAAGATCAAGATTAAGCTCATCCAATTGTATTTGAATTGAAATCAAACACTTGTGAAGCTTGTCCCCTTTAGCTAAACCCTTCATTATAAATGGAAAGGCCATTCACTCATTTTCATCATCCCTCATTTCTTATCTCTTCTCTCTCTTTTTTATAGTTTTTTAGTTCTTGAGGTGAGTTATTAGCTTAGGTGATAAATTTGTCAATAACTACAAAGCTTTAATTTTCTTTAAATTCTTTTAATTCAAGAAGCATTATTTTCAAGATCTTTCTTTTCTTGTTTACAAGTTACAATCTAGTTTTTCTTTTCTTTACATTTGACAAGCACTCTTTTTCTTGATTGATCAAAGCTTTTTTTTATTTTCTTGCAAGATTTGACCAACTGATTCTTTCTTATTCTTTAATTTGTTTTCATGCAAGCATTATCCAAGTTTATTTTAAGCAATTCAATAATCTTTAATTTTTTTACTTTGCAATCTTTTAATTCTTGTTTTATTAGATTTATTTTTAGCATTAGTTTTTTACTTCCAAGTGACAATTGGTAAAGTTAAGAACCATGCCTAAACATCACCTTTAATCTTTACTTTTTCTTGCAACCAAAGCCTGAATCTCCATTTGTATAGATATAAGTTATTAGGGTTTCACCTTTGCTACTTATGAGCAACCCGACATCTATTCTATATTCCCTGAGGAGACAATACTAGAATACTTCATTTTATTACTTAATCTTTGCACTTGCAAGTTCTATATGAAAAGCAATAATCAAGTTTTTGGAGCATTGTTGAGGATTATAGTGATGTTCACAATATTAGTAAAGAATTTCTAAGCTTTTATAATCTAAACCTTTTTCTTTTATTTATTTATTTTTGTTTTGCTTTTTTTTGATTTTTTCTTATTTGCATATGCAGATCTAAAAGCGTTGACATAGCTCTTGTTGATCAACAAATTGAAAAAACCTTTAAAAAAAAAAAAGAGCAATCAACACCATTTATACCAACTCCAATGGCAAATGCAAATAATGTGGGGCAAAGAAATTTAAGGGACTGTGAATTTCCCAATTCAGATGGTTTTCAACCATCTATTAGCAAGCCAACTATTCAAGTGAACAACTTTGAAATTAAGCCTTTTATCATGCAAATGGTCCAAACTTTTGTACAATTTGGAGGGTTACCTAGTGATGATCCAAATCTCCATCTTTTATAATTTTCTTGAATTATGTGACACTTTTTGCTATAATGGTGTTTTTTATGAAGCTATTAGTCTAAGATTGTTTCTTTTTTCTCTTAGAGACAAGGCAAAAAGTTGGTTGTCTTCTTTACCACTTGTTTCAATCCTAACTTAGGATGACTTGGTCCAAAAGTTCTTAGCAATTTTTTTCCCACCAGCAAAGACAATAAAGCTAAGGAATGAGATCACCATTTTTCTACAAGTTGATGGCAAAACTTTATATGATGAATGCGAGAGATTTAAAGCGCTGCTAAGAAAAAGCCCACAGTATGGACTACCCTAGTGGCTCTAAATCTAGATCTTTTACAATGGTCTTAACCATCTATGAGAACCACATAAGATTTAGCTGCTAGAGGTGCTATAATGAGCAAGACTTTTGAGGAAGCAAATGAGCTCATAGAAGAGATGGCTAATAATAATTACCAATGAGGCATGGAAAGAAAGGTTAGTAAAAAGTCTATTGGTTTATTCTAGGTTAATGCTATTACTTTTATAAATGCCTAATTAGCTGTCATTACCAAGAAAATTGAAGCCCTATGAAACCTATGATAAGCCAACCTTGTAACTACTATACAAAGCCCTTTTGTCTCCTATGACATATGTAAAGGATTGCATTCCATAGAAATATGCTAATTTAGGGTAGAACTAGTTCAATACATCGAATAAACGAAACTAAAAATAATTCTTATAGTAATACCTATAATCCTGGATGGTGAAACTATCCAAACTTTTCTTGAAACCATCCAAACCACCAACCTACCAATAACCAAAACAACAATTGCCACCTTAATCCATCAAATTACAACCTACACCAAGAGAAGAAACCCACCTTGGAGGACATGTTGACCTAATTGATGCAAGCCAATAATGTCAATATCCAAAGTCAAGTTGCATCAATCAAAAACCTAAAAAATCAAATAGGTCAACTTGCCCAAGCCATAGCAAATCGCTTTATAGGTACCTTACCTAAAACATTGAAACCAATCCAAAAAGGTAAGGCAAAGAGGGATGTAATGCAATTTATTCTTTGGGAGACGTTAAGATGGATGATTTTGATGAAGAAGATAATAAACCAATAGTAGTAAACTTTCCTAGCTTTATAAAATAACCTAAAGCGGATTTCATAGAAAAAAAAAGATATTTTGGAAGATGAAGAGCTTTTAAGATTTGGTAGAAAATTCAAGAGGGTTTTGAACTCATAGCATTGGAGGACTCTGAAGACATTGAAACTTATGAGGAAAACCCTGAAGAAGATAATGTTAAATTGGATTATGAAGAAGATCCTGAAGAGTACATTGAAGGGTCTCTTGAAAAAGAGCAAATGTTGTTGGAAGTAAGGAGAGCACTACTAGAAATCATTCAGCTTGAGCTTGAATAGATAATCCAAGATGAGCCCATCTAAAATGTTTAAAGAGTAGGGGTAATTCAAGAAAATGATCCCTAAAAGAAAGATCCTGAAAAAGAAAAATAGGAATAGGTTTAAAAAAAAGTTCAACCAAGGCTTAGGATGATTGTTAGAATGTATAAGTAGTGTTTTAACATAGCACCACTTGTCTGAAGGCTTATTCCAAATGAGCTACTCAAGGAATTAAAAAAAAGTTGCATTCTTAGAAGATTACAACCTTGATCTTCAATAACTCTTACCTAGAAAACAAAAAAATTTAAGAAGTTTTACTATAGTTTGTAAAATTAGAAAGTTAAAATTGTTTGACACTTTTTGTGATCTTAGTTCTAGTAAAAATCTAACAACTATGAATATTTTTGTGTAGCTAGGTTGTGAAGAGATGAAGCTTGCCCAATTCAATATTAAATTTGCTAATAAGTCTACTAAGTACCATAAGCGATGTTGAATAATGTTCTAATAAAAGTTAAAAAATATGCTTTCTTTGTGGATTTTGCTATTTTAGACATGAAGGATAATGAGGCTCCATAACTATTAGGAAGACCTTTCCTATTTACTATCAAGGCCCTAATAGATGTGTATGATGCTAGTCATACCCTTAGATTTAGAAATAAGAAGTTGCAATTTGCATCTGCAAGGTATGGTGTGTTGAGGGATGAAAAAGGTGTTAATGCAATCAAAGTCAAGGAAACCTTGAAAGAACCTAATAGATAACCTATTGACCTTCTAAAATACTCAGTAACCCCTAGGTTCGACCATGTCAACCCTTCAAGAAATTCAAGATTAGTTTATATGATCCCTATAAGGAGAGCTAGTCTACCTCTTCAAACTAAATCTGTTAATGTCATACCACAAAGAATGAGGCAACAAGCTAAGCTCTCTCCAAAGGTGTAAGTTAACTCTTAATAGATTTAGGGATGGTCAAGCTTGACTAAAGCTAGCATTGCTTAAGAGGCAACCTAAGTTTTGCTTTAATGATTATGCTGTTGATTCTTTTACTTTTCTTAGGACAGGTATGTTTTTAATGCTTTTGTTTGAGTTTTTTTTTTTTAGGGATAAAGAGAAGCAAAAAAGATGCCTCACACCAAATTGAGATTCGGCCTTGAAAAAATATTTTGGGGAGTTTTTTTTTTCTTTTGTGCTTTTGATATGTTGTTCCATTTAAGTGTGGGGGAAAAGAAAACTTTTTACTTTAAAAACTTTTGCAATCTTAACCCATCTTTGCTTTCAAACCAGATTGACAGGCTAAATATAATTATGATGTTCTCTTAGTTGAAATTACACATATTCTCTTAAAATGACTAAAGTATGATATGATATTTATGTATGGATATAAAGGAACTTGAAAGGGATTTTTAAGCAAGTTTTTCTATGGATATGATTATCATGCATATATCTCTATTCTCTTTTAAAGAAAGGCTATGATTTTTGTGAAATATTGTAAGATATAGATTTGCAGGAAATTTAAGGATTTGAATAAGTGCTCTAGAATTCACCTATTTCGCCCTTGAAATGAAATCCTATATTGTATTTAACTCAAGAGATGATCTAGGCCATTCTTTGGACCATTTAAACCCTTTTCAAGCCTACCATCTGATAGTGCATCCTTAATACCTTTATTTTAAGCTTATATTATTTCCTTTCCTTTGTTTATTTTAGCCACATTACAAGCCAATAAGCCTTTTATTTTACTATTATTATCCTTTCTTTTGTTGACGTAACCCATTGTGCTTACTTGTGTATAGACATGTATATAGTTTTGAGAGAAAAGAAGGTACAAGGAAAGAATGAAAGAAAGAAGAAAACAACAATCATGAAAGAAAAAGCCTAATAAAGCCAAAAATTGTTAAGTTAAAAAAATTAAGAGAAAAAAATGTCAAAAATACAAAAAGCAATAAAATGATGCCTCACAAGTGAAGTTTTAAAAAGGCTCTCATTTGTTCAAAATCCAAAAAGTTCAGAAAAGGTAAGCTCGGGGTTTTTTAGCATAAAAAATTCTTTTTTCTTACCTTGACCCAAACCTTATATTATAAGCCTAAAAGACCTATTGATCTTGTGTTGTATATGTAGGTCAAACATTAGAGGAAAGGGATGGGGAAAATGAACATTTGAAGTCTATTCTATCTTTAAATTGAAAATAATAAAGTGTTTTACATTTTTTTTGCTTAATTTATATGTATGAATTAAAGATTGAGTAGATTTGTATGTATGAATAACATAAGATATTGAAAGCTTACTTTTAAAGGAAATTCTAGTGACTCTATGTTTATTCTTAACTTGGTATTATGCAATAGTAAATGATAGGTGTTTTGTATAATTTTTTACTTTGAGGATATTTATATTGTTCTTTAGTTTTTTTGATTTGAGGTTTTGCTTGTGGACAACTAAAGATTTAAGTGTAGGGGTATGATAGCACTAAAATATATAAAGTTTTTACTTGTTAAAATGGTGTTAAAATTTAAAATTTTGGATGATTTTAGTGTTTTTCATATTACGTTCATGGTTTTAGGTTTTTCAAGCTCAAGGCTTCATTTTTATGCAAAACTATGCATGCAAGCATTCGAGGGAGATGTTCGGTTCGATTTTGGAAGCTCAATGCCACCTATCTTGGTCCACAAACATGTAATTCAATTCTCACTTGGACTCCACACCATTCGACCAAGATAGAATTTTGAGACAAGCATGCTTTTTTGGCTTAGCCATGAAGAAAATGTATCGCACAAGGGCTCTATAATATTCGACCATGCAAGGGAGAAGAAAAAGTTGCAAAACCATGGACTCTACAAGCTCAATCCATTTGGCCAAAACAATTTTAAATGAGCTACCATGTATTTTTCCACAATGAAGACTAGGTGCATTCGGCCAAGATGAGTTTGAAGCTTACCATGGAGTTTGTTGCTTAGCCTTGAAAAAATTCACTTAGAGAAAGATTTTATCCATTTAAAATTCAAGACTTGGATAAAAAACCATTTGCTCTTTAAACTCCAAGCCTTAGCCAAATCCAATGGAGAAGATTATCCAAGATTTGATCAAGATGCGAGTGAGGGCCAATATTGATCCATCATGAGACTATTCGGTCAAGAACACTCAAGCATGGAGAGTCTCATTCGACCATGAAGCTTTGAAGATCAAGATCAAGCTCCTCTAATTATATTTAAATTAAAATCAAACACTTGTGAAGCATGTCCCCTTTGACCAAACTCTCCATTATAAATAGGGAGGCCATTTACTCATTTTCATCATCCTTCACTTCTCCTCTCTTCTCTCTCTTTTTTTTTTTTAGTTCTTTATTTCTTTAGGTGAATTATTGGCTTAGGTGATAGATTGTCAAATATCACAAAGCTTTTGTTTTCTTTAAATTCTTTTAATTTAACAAGCATTGTTTTCAAGATCTTTTTTTTCTTGTTAACAAGTTACAAATCTTGTTGTTCTTTTCTTTAAATTTGGCAAGCACTTTTTTTCTTGATTGTGCAAAGCTTTCTTTTAATTTCTTATAAGATTTGACCAATTTTTTCTTTCTTGTTCTTTAGGTTATTTTCATGCAAGCATTCACCAAGTTTATTTCAAGCAATTCGACAATCTTTAATTTCTTTATTTTGCTATCTTTTAATTCTTGTTTATTAGATGTAGTTTTGGCATTAGTCTTTTACTTTTGAAGTGATAGTTGGTGAAGTGTAGAACCCTGTCTACATATCGCCTTTAATTTTTACTTTTTCCTACAACCAAACCTTGAATTCCCATTTTTTTTGATATAAGTGATTAAGGTTTTAGCTTTGGTACTTGTGAACAACCCAACATTCTATTCTATAATTCTTGAGGAGATGATACTTGAATACTCCACTTTATTACTTGATTGGTGCACTTGCAAGCTCTATACTAAAAATAACAATAAAAAACTTTCAAGGATTTTTTGAAATTCATAGAATGAATTTGAATGTGATCTTTTCCATATTTATGAAGGTATGAATCAAGAATCCACAAAAAAAACTTGGATTAAAACTCGCAAGATTTTGAATAAGAACCAATGAAAAAACTGCAAGTTGCTTAATCACAAAATCAGCCAAACAGATTTGAGATTCAATGAAATTTGAATAAAATTTAACAAGAAATTTTAAAAACTTGAACTTTTATAGAAAAAAAATCTTAAAATGCATGTAAAGTAAAGGTAAGAGAAGTAAATTTTGCTAGAAAATTAAAGCTATTTTTTTCCAAACAGCCTTCTAAAAGAACAAGGAGGAAATTGCTTGGAAAGAAAATAAAGTAAAATGTAAGAAAGTAAAAAATGAAAAAAATCTAGAAAAGTCTCCCAAAAATGGTCAGCCAATCCTTCTATTTATAGGCTGAGGGTGGGGTGGTTCAACCAATAAAATTGCAAAAAAATGCCAACTAATATGCCACATTTTCTAGAGTCTTCCAAGTTATCCATCTTGTTTGCTTAGCTTTCTTGTTTGCTTCTCTTCACTTCACTTTCCTTCAAAGTTCATTCCTTTAATCTTGTAAGCTTCAAAAAGTCAAAATTATATCCAATTAAAAGCTTTCAAATTTCCATCTAAGCAGTTGCCTATTTTCTTCTTCTTTGAATCCAAGAATTGATGCCATAAGCTTGATCATTAATCAAATTCATCATACAGTTAGGATTAGTTCCTTTGCTCCCATTTTAGGCACCAAATGTAACTAACTTCCTTTTTCAAATTCTAGCAAAATGAGAACCATTTAGTTGACAATTTGTTCATAAAAAATTTTGGCAACTTCTAGCTCCAAATGTGGTTTCAAAACTGCACTAACGTAATAGTTACCAAACTAGTACATGCAAAAATACTACAAAGGTAACAAAGCACTAATGAGCTATAAATAATTTTTTCACATGAAAAATATGAAGATTAAAAGCTTGAATTAAAGTTCAATTAAGCTCAAGTAAGATAAGGAAATCATAAAGGAAAAAATTAAAAAAAACCCCCATAAATGGCAATAGAAGCACATGCACATTAGTTTAAGCCATTTATAGTTTTTTGCACCAAAATGCATCTAAAATGAGTGCAAAAACTCCAATTTTCCTTTTTTTTTCTTTCATTTTTTAATCTATACATTGAATATTTATGCAAGTAGGAGTATTTTTGCCTTAATTCTCAAGAATCATGCAAATATTCATCATAAAATGCCTTTAAAAGGTATGATAAATCACTAAAATTTTAACTCAATCAGAGGGAAACAATGTGGATAATAGGCCCTTTGCAGGAATAATAAATATGGTTATTTGAGGGACTTTGACATCAACTAAAAATAAATTTGATTAGGGATAGTAATGGCCATTAGATCTTTAACTAAAAAATAAAAGAGTTGGAAGGACTACCCGATCTCCTTCATATCAAAGGATTTAGAAGGGATTTAGTTCCCCATGATGATGCCACTGTCATATAGGCCATGGTCTACAACCACGTGGTGAGGAGGATCTTATTCGACTGTGGGAGTTTAACCAATGTCTTGTACTATGCTATAATGCTGAGGCTGGGCATAATTGAAAACATGTTGAATCCATTTACCACTATTTTGATGGGCTTTAAAAGTGAACAGATGCTAGTTAAGGGAACTATTAGATTGCCAATCTCATTAGGCATTGAGCAAAGAAGTGTCACCTTGTCATTGAATGTATAGTGGTAGATGTCCCATCCGCTTACAATATGATATTAGGCCAACTTATCCAATTTATTATGAGAATTATTAGCTTAGCTCCTCATTTGAAAATGAAGTTCTTGATGCCTAATGGGTTGAAAAGGTTAGAGGAAACCAATCTATAGAGTGATAATGTTATGTTATAAGTATGAAAAGTAAGAAGCAAATTAATAGTTTGACCAAGGCAGAAGAGTCTTAAAACAGTGAAAAGGTAGGGATCAAGGTTAGGGAAATAGAAAAAATAAAAGAAAATAGCTAGGGTAAGAAGCACAAAGAAATGTGTTCTTAAAAGCCATTTTGAGCTATTGAGCTTGATTTTTATGTATATTCTAAAAGAATTATTTGAAGATTTTTTAAAATTGTGCTTTAAAGCCAGCATACACATGCATGTCAACTAAACTAAGCTCTTAAGCTGGTCATATGAATACAAAAACTACATTTTGATCCACTTATCTTTCTATAATATGTTATTTTACAATAAGTCAACTAACATCCACGTCAAGATTTATCTATTTTGCAGGAAATAGTCCTGACCTAACTAAACAAAAAAAATAATTAATTAAAAGCTTAAGATCAATGTGAGCTAACTAACTAAAATTGAAAGAAGACCTCACTCTTATGCCATTCTATGAAAGCAATATTGACAAATGCATGTAAATTTTGGTGAAGCTCAACCATAAAAAACAAATAATCCAACTCTTAAGAAATAATGGTGACTTATTTGCATAGACCATATTTGACATGCTCAGGGTAGATCCCATAGTGATGGTTCATAGATTGTACACTAACTTGAACATGAAACTAGTTCGACAAAAGAAGATGATGTTTGCCCCAAAAAGATAAAAAGTAATTGAGGTAGAGGTTGGTAAATTACTAAAAACTGGCTTCATTAGAGAAGCATACTACCATGAATGGATTGCCAAAGCATACTACCATGAATGGATTGCCAAAGCATAGTGAAAAATGAAGAATATTTTTTGATTTCATCAATCTTAACAAAGCTTGCCTAAAAGATAGCTTTCATCTACTTAGCATAGATCAACTGCTTAGCTTTATAGAGACATATTTAGGATACAATTAGATTAAAATTCTAAAAACAATGAGGAGAAAATAGCATTCGTGACTAAAAAGGGCCTATATTGTTACAAAATGATGCCTTTTGGTTTGAAAAATGCAAAGGCAACCTATCAAAGGCTAGTCAACAAAGTATGCAAAGATCGAATCGATCACAATGTCAAAGTATACATTGACGAGATGATTGTTAAGAGTAAGAGCTTGGTTGAGCACCTAAAAATTTGAAGAAGACCTCTATCACACTAAAAAAGTACAACATAATGCTTAATTCAATCAAATGTGCCTTTGGAGTCATGTTAGGTAAGTTCCTTACCAACATGATTAACTAAAGGGAGATAGAGGGAAGCCTTAAGAACGTTCAGGCCATCTTAAAGATGAAGTACCAACTATAGCAAAAGAAGTGCAAAGGTTGACTGAAAAAGTTGCTACCTTGAGTAGATTCATGTTGAGGTCGGTAGAATGGTGATTGCCATTCTTCAAAATTTTAAAAAATATCTCAGACTTTAGATGGACACCTCAATGCTAGAAGGCATTTGAAGAGCTTAAATAGTTTCTTTCTTTTTCCCCTATATTATCAAAACCTAGGCCCAATGAAGTATTATATTTTTATGTGGCAATTATAAACTAGATAATCAACTTTGTGTTAGTTTGATAAGAAAAGGAAAATAAAAGCTGATGTATTTTGTAAGTAGAGTATTAACTGGGTCTAAGATGAACTACTTTATGATAGAAAAGCTAGCCTATGTTGTTGCGACCTTGGCCAGAAAGCTTAGGCCATGCTTTCAATCTTATATAAAGTGCGTAGCCTTATATACGAAAATCATCTTGACCTCGACCATTCGCCTATAAGATGCTTAAACAAAGATACCATTGGCCCACCATTAGAAAATATATGACTAAATTGGTAAGGAAATGTGATAAATGTCAGAGGTTTACCCATGTATAGTATCTCTCATCGATAGAGGTCACTCCCATAATTAGTCTTTAGACATTCATGTAATAGGGAATGGATGTCCTCGATTCTTTTACCTTGACCATAAGATAAAAGAGGTTTGTGCTAGTAGTTGTTGACTACATCACTAAATGGTTGGAGGTAAAGGCACTAACTATTGCGATTGAGTTTTAGGTCGAGAATTCATTTAAAAGAACATCATTTGTCAATTTGGCTTACCTCAGGCTATAATAATAGACAATGTGAGATAGTTTGAGAACCCAAAGTTCAAGGACTGGTGTTTCAACCTTAGTATTGATTTAAGGTTCACCTTAGTCACACACCTTTAATCCAATGGTTAGGCTGCAGTAATGAATAAAACTATACTCGAGGCCTTCAAAAATAGGTTAAATGAAGTTAAAGGTAAGTGGGCTGACTAGCTTTTTGGACTTTAAAATGACCATAAAAGTCCCTATTAGAGAAACTCCTTCGACCTAGTATTTGAAACAAAAGTCATGGTACCTATGGAGATTAGCCTCCCAAGTATCCTAGTTGAGCTTGAATCTAAAAAGGGAAAGTGGAGCTCTTAGGGCCAATTTGGATTTGATTGAGGAGCAAAGAGACATCACCTTAAAATAAATAACTGCTTACCAATAGAGGGTTTTAAACTACTATAACAGAAGAGTGTGATGAGAGAACATAAAAAAAGGTGACTTAGTGCTCAGAAAGGTGGAAGCCTCGTTGATAACAGAAATGGAAAGTTGGCATTAAACTAGAAAGGCCCTTACATAGTTAAAGAGATCATCCAAGATAATATCTATAGGTTGCAAGATTTGAATAGAAATCCCATTTCGAGGACATAAAATGCAGATAATCTAAAAATTTCCTATCAGTAGAAGCATTAAGGCCGAGCTCATACTTTGTAAATTAATGTCTATTTGTACCATGAATGTACCAAGTTGAATGAAAGCTTAAAATTCAAACATGTTGCATATTTACTATGTATACTAAGCTTGGAATGTCAGTCATTTAGATATTATATGAATGTTCAAAAGGACCAATCTTAAAGCATCTTAGCTACAACGTAATGTATAAGCTAATACTTTACAAAATTTTTGAAAGTTAAAGATTGAAATCCTTTCATCATGATCGAGTAGATTCTTTAAGACTGATCTTAGGCTTAGTCCATTTTTCAAAGATTATTTGAAAGTTGATCTTTTTTCAAAAATTAAGTCTAAGCTAAGACTAGCTGCCGAGTTGATATTTTAATGAATTCAACAATTTGAAGTTTGAAGTCATTCTAATCCTTTATATTTTTCATTTTTTCTTATTTATGAGTATCGAACTAAGACTTAGGAAAATTATTACTACAATTTATACAATAAGACAAATTATAAAGTAAGAGAACTGGGTTAAAAACTGTGCAAAAAATTCCTTTTTCATTAAAAGAATGTGGTATATACAAGATCAGAACAAAAATTACAAAAAAAAAAATGAAAAATGAAAATAAAAGCTATCCTAAGCCTTCTCTTTAGGTATTGACATTTGGGGCTTAACACCCTAAGCTTCCACTTTGAACTCGCCTCCTTATGAGGCCTTAACTTTTGCCTTAAAAAATATCATTCACAGTGGCTTGAAGATTGTTGATTTTGCAACTTGCTAGGACTTTAGATTGTTGATGCTGATTGAGGATAAGTCAAGATTAATAGGGAGGAACTTTACCCTTTTCAAAGCTAGCTCGAAGGATGATTGCTTTTTTTTATAATGCTTGAAAGTGCATAGATCATAATTAAGTAATAAAGTGATGAAATAAAATATTGCCCTACAAGGATTATAAAATTGAATTGTTTGGTGGATTGAAGTACAAAAGATGATAACTACCACAAGCTTTATATCTAAAAACTAATAAAAGATTGAATTGATTGCAAAAATGATAAATCAAGAACATATAAAGAACACAAAGATAGGCCAAGATCTCAATATCAAATTGTTACTAGTATTCGTAGATTAAAGCCGAATAAACTAGACCTTAACGAATCAAACATGGAAACTTGAAAGAAAGAAAGATTAGGAATTACCAAAACTTGTAAAAACATAAAAAAAAAATGATGATTGAATAAATCTTGCATAAATTGAAAGCTTGTATAAAAGAATGAAGATTGTCAAATACTATATTAAAAGAAAGATTGCTTGAAACTTGAATAATCTAAACTTAAAACAAGATTGTGAAAATTGAAAGTAAGAAAACTTTAAAGAACTTGTAAACCTACAAGAAGAAAGCTTTAAAATAAAGAATGCTTGTATTGAAATAAAGAAAGAATTTACAAAACAAAAGCTTTTATAGTGGCTAATTTGTCAACTTAACCTACTACAAAGAAAACTAAAAAATAAAGATGAGAAAGAAGAAGAATATTGGAGAGTGGGACATGGAATACAAGAGAGAGCCTTTTTAATTATACTGAAAGGTTTGTCCATAGGGGAAGGATAAAGAAAACAAGTTGCATTTCATCTAAACTCTAAAAGATAGAAGTTATCATGATCCAATAATGTTTGGCCGAATATGATTTTTTGCTTTTTGGAATGCCTTGGTCAAATATGTTTTTTGCATTCAATCTTGGACATTCATTTGTGTAGCATGATTGATCTTGTATTTTTTTCAAATAGTTTTAGCCAAACATGGTTTATCAAGGCCATGTGTTTCCTTCACATTTAAATTCTTAGAAGAAAAGATCAAAAGAGTCTTTTTTTTAATATAACTCTTCAATGGTGATTAAAGAGTCATTGTGCAACCAAAATTTTCTTCGTTAAATGCATCTAAGAGTCCTTCATTGAATAAAAGTCTTTAAATATCACATGCATGTAGAAGTTCTCTTGGATGTTGGAAATTCAAACATTTGTAAGAGTTAATTGCCATTAAGATTCCTACTTCAGGTAAAATTTAGGAAACCATATACCAAATGAAGTTGACTAAATGGGTTCTTGCATGGCCGAATATCATCTTGCATGGATTCTTGCATGGTTTTGCATGTAAATCACATTCTAAGTAGAAAAATCTAAAGATTAAGAAAAACACACATAAAAGGTAAAACTTTAAGTACATTTTAAAAATTTTCAACTAAATTGAACCTGTACATATTTATATATTTCAGTGTTATCAAAGGAGCCGACGACTTGATCCCAAACAAAGTTGGTCTACATGTTGCAAAACTCGTTGGATTCAATAAAGTTTTTAATAGCTTGTTGCTTGGTTTACTTCGAGGTTGCAAGCTCACTCTTCAGGCTTTCCATCTTAGTCAATTCCTCGCTTGGCTTGAGGTCGAATTGTTGTTGTAATGCCTCAGCTATGGCTTTTTAGATTGACATGTCCTCAGCTTATGGCTTAAGTCCTTGACTTTTTTACTGACCTAATTATTGGTTTTTCTAAACTCAGTGTTTGAGATCTTAAAAGCTTCTTCACAATCTCCATAAGGGCATTGAAGTCACAAGCATAGGTTTTGATGTCCTATTTGGTCTTATAATAATGAGCTTGTTGCAACATGCAAGTTTGGGAAACTAACCGTAGGATGTGAAAAACATTTTAAAATTTCAAAATCAAAGAAGTCGTTACCAATATTTTTTAAGGTGTGATTAGCCACATAAAAAATGTATACTTTTAATAAAGAATAAAATGAGTTTAAAGTTTATTAAAAAGATATTTTAGTCTTCGAAAATAGAGTAGGGTTCAGGAGTTCAGTTATGTATGGGAAATGATTAGCACCCTTATAGTGCTTGTTAAAAATGGTATCAATTGATTGCATGTTATCATTAAATTTTTGTAAAAATGGTTCTAACTTTAATGTTTGCAAATTAATTCCTTAAATTTTATTTATTCCTTCCAAAATTATTCCTTGAAATTGAATCACTTTAAACTTTATGTTTTGACAACAAATCATTTTTATTTTCGAATTCTTAAAAACAAAACTTTTTTTTTTATCAAGATGAAAAATCCAAAGTAACGAAATATCTTTTTCATTCCCCTATATTTAGGCAAAATTCCATAAATAATCTATACTTTAGGAGTTTTCATGATGCCCTACAAAACCAAGATAATATTTTTCATAAATAATAATTATTGAGAATACCCTATATTTAGGCCATATCTCAAGAGTTATTTTTACTTGAAATATTACCTTATTTTATTTATCTTTTTCTTTAAAAACATTTTCTTAAAATACTTTTTTCATAAAATATGTAAATAACATGCATGAACATAATAGCACATGACAAATCTGAGTGCATGTATGACAATTAAAAAATGCTAATGCATGTAACAATTTATTAAAATGAAATGCAAATGCATAAGAATAGGTGTAGGGTTGGCTTTTAGGGTTTAAGGTTTAGGGTTTAGGAATTAGGTTAGGGTTTTGATTTTGGTGTTCGAGGTTTGGTTTGTGATTTGGGTTTAGTTTAGGGGTTTGGTTTAGGGTTTAAAGGTTTGGTTTGGGTTTAAGGAATTTGATTTGGGGTTTAAGGTGTCAATTTAGGTTTTGGGACTTAGGTTAGGGTTTAGCGGTTTGGTTTAGGGTTTAAGGGTTTGGTTTTGGTTTAAGGGATTTGGTTTGGGTCTAAGGGTTTTGGTTTAGGGTTTAAGGGTTTGGTTTTGGTTTAAGGTTTTAGTTTCGGTTTAAGGGTTTGCTTTCGAGTCTAAAGGTTTCAGTTTGGGGTTGAAGGGTTTGGTTTTGGTTTAAGGGTTTGGTTTGGTGTCTAAAGGTTTGGTTTAGGGTCCAAGGGTTTGGTTTAAGGTCAAAGGTTTTGGTTTGGGGTTTAAGAGTTTGGTTTAAGGTTTAAGGGTTTTGGTTATGGTTTAAGGGTTTGGTTTGGGTTTAAGGATTTGGTTTGGGGTTTGGCTTAGGGCCTAAGTCTTTGGTTTAGAGTTTGGGGTTAATTTTGGGTTTGAGTTTGGCAAGTGTTGGATGAGTGATGCATATGACAAAATAATTAAACATAGTATCAAAGCAAAATGTAATTATGTAAAGATTTGATGCATGAAATAGAACCAAATAGGAAAGCCAAAACTTAAAGCAATTTCACAAACACTTCATGAACTAATCATGCATGTAAAAACTTAATAAAGAGAAAGTAAATATGAGGTACAAGGTTCGTCCAAGCCATGGACAAGGCTAAAACCAAAACATTTATAGCCATATGGAACATTTGTTATGTTGGCCAATCATGTATGACTATGTATCCACTATTGATATTCAAAACAAACACTTGGAAAACAAGATTAAATCTATTAAAAGTCCACTTATTCAACATTTTTTTTTCCTTTGAAAATTTTAACAAACAAATAGAAAACATGAATTTGAGCTAAGAAACAAAGTAAGAATGCATTCAATGTCAATCTTTTTACCATGGATTAAGGTGGAAGTCTCAGCCAAGCAATGGGGAAACTAGGTCAAGAGCTTCCTATGGCTTTACCCATAATCGAGGCATTATTTCCTTTAGCTATGACATGCATCAAATATTTGGAAAGCTAACTTATAAAGATTTTTCATTATAAAAGGATTTTTATCAAACATGTAAAAAACTACTAAGACTAAAAGTGTTAAAACCATTTTATTTGCCAAACAACCAACATAACAAAACAACATAGTAGATTAGCATGAAAGTAACAATCTCAAAAATCACAAACATACCATAATACCTCCATCCAAGCAAGTAAATTACAAGAAAAAACCAAAAAAAGGTTTGGCTTAGGTATGGGAAAACATATACTGGTTGGACTTTCATATGGATTTTGTTGTTGGTTTTTTATTCTCACTTTAAACTATGCCATTAACTTGTTAGGTTGAATGCATTGAATCAAGAATGGAAATGTGGAAGAGAACAAATATGGGAACAAAAAACAACTATAGTAAAAGTTGTCTCCTCTTGAAAAAAGTTAAAGAAAACCACATGGATGAATATCAAAACTTGCATGAAAATGCATGAAAATGAGGAGAAATTATACCTTCCAAGCTTCCTTTAATTTTTTTTTTTCCTCATTTCTTTCTACCTTTGATGCCATTTCTTGGCTGCTGCCTCTTTTGATTCCCAAACCTTTTATCATGTATTTAAAAGCCAAGTATTCCTCTCCTAGCCATTTGATCAAGTTCCATCCAAAGGATAAAATAATCCTCACTCTTCCCTTTAAGCTTAATAATCAAGCAACCAATTTTGACCTTAAGACTTAAACCATTGCAAGATCAATGGCTTAGAATGAATATAGTGTAAAATTTTACTTTTAGTGTAATTGTCTTGATGGGAAAAGACTATTTTGCTTCCATTAGTGCATGATTTTCTTAAAAGTTTATGACCCAATATTTATTCTTGTGATTTTAATGCATCAAAATTCATAAAATAATATTTAATCATGATCTGAAGCATTTCATGAAAAACCAACTTTGGAAAGGTTAAATTAAAAAATATCACTAAAGGGCATTTTGATCATTTCAACCTTTTCGAGGTGTTATCAGGGCTTTTAATGCATCAAAATTCATAAAATAAATTCAAAACATGATCTAGAGCTTTTCACAAAAAACTGACATTAAAAAGGTCAAATTATGAAAATACCATTAGAAGGCATTTTGTTAATTTCAAACTTTTTAAGGTGCCATCAAGGTTTTTAATATATCAAATTCATGAAATAATATCAAAGCATGATTTGGAGCATTTTTACAAAAAATTAACCTCGAGAAGATCAAATTACGAAAATACCTCTAAAGGGTATTTTAATAATTTTAAACTTTTTGATGTGCAATCAGGGTTTTTAATGCATTAAAGTTTATGAAATAATATCAAAGTATAATATAAAGCTTTTCATAAAAAAATGATCTCAAAAGATCAAATTACAAAAATATCCTTAAAAGGTATTTTGGTGATTTTATTCTTTTTGAGGTGCAATCATGGTTTTCAATGCCTCACAATCACAATTTTATTAATCCTAAGCCTTAATAATCCTATTCAGTTGTGAATTCCAAGGGTTGACCCAAGTTCAACAAAGTTTGATCAATTTTGATCAAATTTGACTTTGTTTGATCGTGTTTGATCAAGTTGGACTACGAGGCATTGGGGTCAATTGAATCCAAAATTCAATTTTAAAAATTCATCAATCTTAAGGAAATGTTGGACATGAACTGAGCTTGACTTTAAAAGCATCACAATTGGCTAAAATATGCTCGGATAAAATCAGAGTTTATAGCACCAAAGCTTGGTAGCAGTGCATTAGACCCTACCGGTATCATGGGAGATGGAGGTAAGGAGTCGATTAGAAACTACAAATAAAAATCCAAGCTTTGTGTTAAACAAAACAATATGAATAATAGACTATAAAGTAAATCGAATTTAAAAAACGTAAACTTTTTTTAGAAAGGGTGACCTACATGATCTTTTTTACCATATCGAGGTCTTCATAGGCATTTTTCATGGAGCAACACTCCATGTTGATAGCAGCCCTTTCCAAGATATGTTAGAGCTTGACCATAGGCTTTGAAAGATAGGCCTCAATTTTTGACCTCTTTTGAGGCCTTTGAGCCATGCTCTTTCACTTGAGCTTCTAAAGCTCAACAAGGCATTTACCATCGACCTAGCCTTAAAAAGTTGGTGGATTAATTATTTTTATCCCTTTTTAGGGGGTATTAAGTTGAGAAAGGGTTGACTTTGGCTTTTTCAAAAATACCGAGCCTATTATTTATTTCTTAAACCTCCTCAATCTTCTCTATACAAAGGAATAAAACCTTTCAATTTTTTGTTGAGCTTAAATAGTTGGCAAAAATTCTTTTGGAGGGATGAGCAATCACGTAAAACCAACTTTTATCATGAAGGTGCTTCTACATCATAAAAAAACTCTTTAAATAAAGGGATAAAAAGAACTAAACCTAGCTCTTTACAAAGAATAATAAATCCTATTATATACAAAAAAAAATTTGGGATAAACTAAGTGATAGTCAAATTATAAGATAAAAGAAGCTCTATTATAAAAAAAATTAAAAAAAAACCTAAGGCTAGCCACTATAGACTCTCAATACACCCATATCTTGTTAGAGTCTAGGGAGTGGTAATATAGTCATCGAAGTTTAGCACTATTATACTGTACCCTTAACAAGAAAGTCAGATTTGACCTTTACTGTAAAAACATGATGAATCGAGTACAAATTGGGATAGTTTTCAAGATTGACTCTACCTTTTAAGCTCTTTATCATTTCTTTTAAGATTATACCAAAGGGGTAAGGAATGTAGAAAAAGGTGAGGGCTTCATCATCATTATTGTCAATGACCTCTACCTCTTATTACCTTTTCCCTCTTTTTTAGCCTGGTTAGAGCCCTTCACCTACTTAGAACTTTGAGCATATTCGACAACAGAAGTCTTATTACTTGGCTGCTCGACTTTGGAAGAGGGAGCAGGCCTTTAAGATTGAATAAGAGTTAGGATCTCTACAACATCAGAGGAAACAAAAGATGAAAAAAAGTGAAAAGACTCTTCAGACTTAGAAGATGAGCCGGAGCTAGACTTTGAGCTCAAGTTATTGGATCATTAGGAAAAAAGAAATGACAAAAAGGATAAGATAGGTAAGGATAGTTTGTAGGGAACAAAGAAAGAGAAAAGAAGGTCAAATAGAAGAATTGAATTGACCATGGCTAGTGGGGAGGTCAAAATCAACTATGGCCAAAAGCTCGTTCATCCCATGATAAACCTTTCCCCTCTTGCTTGGGCATTGTCCTCAATCTATTTTTGCTTTCAATAAATAACAAATTTAACCAGTTGGTAGCTTGACGATAGTCCCTTCCTGTAATGACAGAAAAGACCTAATCATCCAAACAAAAAGCCTCATGGCTGAGTTGACCTTTCCTTACTTATACTTTAAAGTTATCAAATATGCTAAAATCTCAAGACGTAATGAAAGAATGAAACATATCAAAGACTTTTAAAATAAAAAGGTCAAATGAAAAAAGGCTAGAATTTTTAGAGGTCGATTAAATCTGGTCGACTTGAGAGTTGGAAGATTGGGTAATAAAGATCCAAAGTCCCAAATTAGATAAATGCACCCAGATTGAACTATGTTACCATAATGGTTATGAAGGATGACCATTTATATTCTCAGCCTTGATTCATTTAACTACCAAAATTTCTCTTTTTTTAGTACATATAAATTCAAATGAATATGCACAAGGTGCATATCGGTTATTTTATTGCAAAACTCATTATGTAGAACCTATTGTACTGCATCAGTTGTACACTCATAGCATATCATATTTCTCATGACCTATTACAAAGAAAATTAGCAAGTGTCAATCAACCTTTAAAGTCATGAGATAATGAACAAATTACAAATATTACAAGCGTGAGTTAGTCATATTAATGCATGTTGGCAACATCACCGTGACCTAAACAATACTACTACCTTGTGTATGTCAATACTCATTGCTCACTACCTTGGCAAAACAAGGTTGGGACAATTATCGAATAAAATTTTCAAAACCCATGCTCAATTAATAGCTCGACTTTTCAAGGACAAATTGGCCCACCTCATGGTTATCAATTTGATACTTCAGACTGCTTGATTGGGGAACAAAATGTTAGGGATATTTTTAGGTCCAAAGGGCAAAAGAAACTTTTTACCTCTTAGTGTAAGTCAACTAACAATCAATGGTCCATTGGTCATTTTAGACGAGTTGACATGCCAAGTTGACCTAAATCTATGAGTTCACATAAGCAAGGCCACCTTAGCAATCTACATACTAAACCCTTCCAAGATGCTAACTTGTCACATCTTGAGTGGATAGTCAACTGTCTTGTTAACTTAGACTTACTAGGTCAACTCAATTCCCTATGGCTGACCTTGGGCAACCTAAGCTACCCAAGACCTTCCATTTCATAGGTATAAATAACACCATTCAAGTGCCTTTTAATTTATCTTGTTTCCATACACTTTCATACTATTTCCTTCTTTTTTGATCCTAATGTTGATCTCTAACTTGAGCATTGGACCATAAAAATTGAGATCACGATCCGCTTTTGTTGTTAACCATTCCTTTTTTCTCTCTTGTGTTCTCAGGGTTTTACCTTTTTAGGACAACTTAATACAAACAACCATCATCTTTATCTGATGTCACAAATTTCATAAGAACGAGAGGCCTTTGCCTAATAAATCTCCAACAACAACTATGTTGGCAAATAGCTAAAGGTCAAACTCAAATGAACATAAAAAAGAACCTTAAATCTTAATTACAAATTAGGTTATATAGAGAAGAAATGTATGGCTAACTTAACAACCATGACAACAATCCAAAAGGGTTTTGGATTGGAAAATTAATTTGTGAAAGAATTGCTTTTTGTTTTGGAAAAAATTCATTTTGAAATTAGATATGATAGAAGAACAAATGGATGGACAAACAAGAGGTAGTTATAGTTGCGAATGAGAAGCAAACTCCTAAAATAAATGATGGCTTCCCTTTTCCCAAATGGAATATATATGTTTTAATTGATGACTTTAAAATTTTGTAAAATCCCCATGCAAGAAACCACTCTCATCTCAGTTAACTTCAATTATAAAAAAATTAGTATTTAATCAAATTATTATAAATATTAAAACTTCAGGATGAAAAAAGGGAGCATCCTGGCAGATACAGTTAAACCAGGAGGATAATTCCGTCATTTGGTGATAATACGGATCGGGCATTGCTGCAATGCACAGCGAGTGCTTTTTAAAATTGCAAATTGTGTGCGGGACATAACACTTACACTTCACAAACAAAAAAAAAAAAAGTAAACTGGACTGTCTCTCTCTCTCTTTCTTCCTGTCATTGTTATCTCCACAAAATGCTCGTACACCGTCCAAAATATCTTGACCATCTTCAAAAAGAGCGAATTTGGAAACCGTAAAATATTGACAAGCTAAATTACTTATATGCCCTTATTAGGTGATTCGGGACGGATGAAATCAAGGGGCGAAGCCAGTAAAAATATTGAAAAAGTGGACAAAGAGTAATTCTGTTATGTGTTTGTTTTAATAGTTTTCGGAACTCTTTCTCTTTTTCTTACGCTTCACTTCGGCCCGCTCTTTTTCCCTCCAATTCTTTGTAAACCCACTCCACTTCATCGTCCATTTCTCAAATTCCCTCCTCCCCCTTTTCCTGTCTCTCCAAACAATACAAAAGGAAATCTCTCTCGCGCTGCGCCAAAGAAAAAATCAGGGGTGTTCTTCAAAGTTTCAGGTGATCGTCAAATTTACGCGATTTCAATGAATTTTACTCAATTGCTTTTTTCTGGTGTTTTGGTTCGATATCACTGCATTTTTAATCGTTTTCTGCTTTTTCAAGCTTCAGTACTTTCATCGCAAATGCTAAACTACAACGGTTCAACTGTCTATGGCGACCTCGCAGCCAAAAAACCAAACGATCACCAGAGCAACGGAGTTTACTCTTCCTCCACCACCTCCTCCTCCGCTGCCGCCGCCACTTTCTTCTCTTTCTACCATCCCCGCCTCCTCATGCAACAACATCAAGATATGATCAACCGCCACAGCCTCTGCTCACGCGCCTCCACGAAGCTGCAAAAGAAAACGAGGCACTACGCCAAGAGAATACCGCTTTGCGATTTGTCAACCGTAACCTCAACAAGCAACTTAGCGCACTGATCCAAGCCTCTGTTCAGAATCACTTCGCATCGTCTGATTACAGCACGACGCCGTTCGAGTTGGTGAATGCATTGCAAGGGCTTTGTCTCGGTGGTGGCAGCGTAGGAGAGGAAGAGGTTTCTGATAAGAGTCCGACGAGCATGATGGATGGTGCGGTGGATGTGGAGAGATTTATGTTGCCTAAGAGCATATCTGTTAGGTCTAATGGATATCTGAAGATGATGAGTACTCAAGCCGCAGCTGCGAGTCGTCGTGGTGAAAAAACTCCGGGACCAACTCGACCTGGAAATGCCTCTCAACTCAGTGGAGAGGTGAGTTTATTATTCTTACTCTGTTGTTGATGTAAATTCCTGATTGCTATGTTTTATTTCTAGAGCTATGTTTATTTGTCGTAGTAGTTATATTACCATTCGCATTTAGTATAATATTTAATAAAAATATTATACTAAATGCGAATAGTAACAGGAATACATTTGATTCTTGTTATTCTTAGTTCTTAAAATGGAAGGGCTGACTAATATTTTTAGGTGAATGTGCAACAGAAGGTGTACGTGCAAGGAGGGAAGGAAGAGGAAGAGCCACTTGAACTGGAGGTGTACAACCAAGGCATGTTCAAGACTGAACTCTGCAACAAATGGCAAGACACTGGTGCCTGTCCATACGGTGACCACTGCCAGTTTGCTCATGGTATTGAAGAGCTCCGCCCTGTAATCCGCCACCCTTGCTACAAGACTGAGGTTTGCAGAATGGTCCTTGCTGGTGATGTCTGTCCCTATGGCCATCGATGCCATTTTCGCCATGCACTTACTGAACAGGAGAAGTTCATGAGCCACCTCAAGCCCAGGACCAGGTAAAGCTTGGGTGGTCATCATACCAGTTAGTTGCTGTAGAGACCGATGTTTGTACTTCATATTAATCTTGAACCCCAAATTTGTTAAAAATAATATGCTTAATGTAGGAAATTTATAGGTACGGTGAAGGTATGTAAAATTTGAATAATTAGAATCACAGAAAAGAAGTTAGGGAAGATGGGAGATTGCTAGAGGCTTTGTTGATCGGTAGGAGGGAGATTTTTTGAGGTTATTAGAGATATTCTTTCTTTTAATATTCTTGTTTCTTTAAGTATGACATGAAAGCATGACACTTGCTTGGGATGTTTGGTGCAGAGCCAACCAACAGTGCAACAAAATTAAAAAAAAATGAAAACATTAAAACATTAATTGTAATGATGTTCTTTGATTCTGGCAAAGTAAGCATCTGCTGTTTGGAGTCAATGTTTAAGTGATTAGATTTGGCATAAACGTACATAACGTTTGCTTTTAAGGTCTCTCTGAGCACAATATTTATATCAGTTGCTTGGCAATCTCGAGTAATGGAATTTTGAATTTTGACAACAACATGGCCTTGATGGATAAGGTTGGTTTGTTGGTTCCTATGTATATATATATATATGTATATATTAGCTAGCTAACACCTCTCGGCTCCTAACTTTCTCCATCATCACAGCAATAGTGATATATATATTTTTTGGTAAGATAGTGATATATATATATATATATATATATATATGGGAATATAGCTAATACTCCAGTCTTTTATTATTGAAGTCTTTTAATAAGCTAATACTAAACACAATACCTTTTACATCTGAAAATTCTAAATATGTGGGAACTTTAAATATGTATAGGAAAACTGATTCATATTGAAGAAAAGTAAAGCTGTGGATTCACCTTTTTTGGTAATATAATGAACTAATTACACATGTTCCTTTTTTTTTTTTTGGGGGGGGGGGAGGGGGAGGGGGAGGAGTGGGTTCTTTATTTCTGAATAAGATTTGGAACTCTAGGTAGCTTGTATAATAAGTTAGTACATAGTTGTCTCATATAGAACTCATGAGTTTTTCAAGCTAGTAATAAAACCACTTAAAAACCAGGCTATACATATCATATATATGTGTGTGTCACGCTAGTACAGATCATATCTGCTTTTAATTTTTAACCCTAGCTTTGAGGCTGCTGCATCTTGTTATGTATCATACTAGGTATGAATTTTTTTTTTTTTTTTTGGTATTTGAGAAGGAAGGAATTGAATTTTGATCATTGTATCCATGTACAGCTTGATATGGAAATTTTTAATAAATTCGTTCTTGTATCCTATCTGGTTACACAAACTTGTGTCACTCGTGCTTATCAAGAGTTTAATAACAGACAGAATCTGGATGGAAAGACTCATAGCGCTTGTGTCCTATTCAATTGTATATTATTCATGTTATATTTATAATACAATGTTACATAATAAATATAAAAAATTACATATTTGAATACATATGAATGAGATACAAAGAATAATATACAATTGAATATATACGAATGAGATACAGAGAATAGTATACAAATGAATTTAAATTTATTACAAGTTTCCATCTTCATCAGCTTTGATATTGTCTGGATTTTTTTTTTAAATCAGTTTTACCTCCACTAATAACGCCTACTTTTATATTTGGATTAAAGATAATATTAGTATAATTGATTCTTATTTTGAAATAACAAAACATTAAGTTAAATAAATTTTATTAAGATATATTTAGTAAATATTTTTAAATAATATTATTTTTAGTACTAAATAAATACTAGTGATATTTGAAATGAAAAATATTTAAGAAAATGGTTTTGGACTTTGAAAAGATTTAATTAGTACAGGATTCTTATATTTTATTATTTTTTTGATATTAAATAAATAATATATTTTTTAAAGTGATATTTCAAGTGAAAATATCTTGGAAAAATGCTTTGAATTAAAAAAAAAAAATTTTTGCTAATAAATTTTCAAATGAAAAATGATTTAAGACGAAAAAACAAGCTTCTTTCCTAATTGAAAACATGTTTTATACAAATTTGGGAATGATCAATCCCCTTGTGGGTAGGATCGATTCTCTTTGCATAGAAACTAGAAGTTATGGTAAAAATCTAAAATGGATCAATCCATTTAAAAATGGTTTGATTAGTTTTCAAAAAATGGATTGATCCCCTAAAAATGAATTGATTGATTTTTTATATAGAATGGTCTTAAATTTGAAAATTATGAAAATAGATCTATCCTTTTTTATAATGGATTGATTAGTTTTAAGGCTACCAAAATGGATTGATACCTTATAAAAAAAGATCGATTGGTTTTCTACACATAACGCAAATTGATTTCAAAACTACCAAAATGGATCAATCCTCTCTAAAAATGAACTGATTGGTTTTCAAATGGATCGATTGGCATACCAAGGCTACACATCATGCCTAAATGCCATCAACTGATTATCAGGAAAACTCTCATTAATGCTCAAATCACTATCGGTATTGCCATTGTCTAACCTAGAAAGATGATCAACCATATAGATTTATGATCCTTGCTTAATTTCTAAATCAAATTTTAGAAGTAGGAGAATCCACCTAATCAACCTAGGCTTCGCATCTTTGTTAGACATGAGAAACCTAATAGCAACATGATTAGTGTAAACTATGACTTTAAAACCAATGAGATAAGAGCAAAATTTATCAAAAGTAAAGATAAACGCTAACAACTCTTTCTCAATAGTTGTATAGTTTAATTAAGCTTTGTTCAAAGTTTTGTTTGGATAATATATTGCATGAAATTGCTTTCCTATCTTTTACCCTAAAACATCTTCTACTATATAGTCACTAGCATCATAGAAGCTTAAATGGTAAATCCCAATTAGGTGCTACAATGACTGGAGTAGTAATTAGCTTTTCTTTAATCACCTTGAAAGCATGCATGCATTCATCATCAAAATAAAGCTTCACCTTCTTTTTCAACAACTTGCATAAGGTTTAGAGATCTTGAAAAAATTCTTAATAAACCTCCTATAAAACCCTACATGTCCAAGAAAACTCATAGTACCTTTAATTAAAGTTGGAGGTAGAAGTCTCTCTATGGTCTCAATCTTAACTCTATCCACTACTTTCTGGTAAAACAAACCTTATGACCTAGTACTGTCTCTTTTCTCACATGAAATGACACATTTCTCAATTAAGTATTAAGTTTGTCTCTTCGCACATATTTAAAATTAGAGTTAGATGAGCAAGAGACATCTCAAAGCTATAACATATAGAGAAATCATCCATTGAAACCTCTAAGAAATCCAATACCATGCTAGAAAATATAGCCATCATACATCTTTGAAATGTAGTTAGGGCATTACATAGTCTAAATGGCATTCTCTTTAAGGCAAAGGTTCCAAAAGGATATGTAAAAGTCATTTTCTCCTGATTCTTAGATGCTATAGATATTTGATTATACTCAAAATATCCATCAAGAAAGCTATAAAACTCATGTTTGGATAGCCTATCCAACATCTGATCAATGAAGTGCAAACTTTTCATCCAATCACAATCCTAATGGGTATCAACTTATTATTTTCATTCGACGCTAAAGTCATCCCACCTTTTTTTGGCATACATTGGATTGGACTAACTTATGAGCTATCCAAGATTGGATATATGATTCTCACGTCAAGCCATTTAATGATTCCTTTCGTAACAACTTCTTTCAAGGCTAGATTCATATGACATTGAAGCTCTATGGTTAGTTTATATCTATCCTCTATTAGAATTTTATGTGTGCAAAAAGATGGACTAATTTTTCTAATATCAACTATGGACCACCTTATAGCTAACTTATGCTATTTCAAAATAGATAACAAATGGGCCTTTTGATCATCAGTGAAGGAAGCTATAATGATCACAAGCAAAGGATCATCATCTCCTAGGTAGGCATACCTAAGTTGTAAGGGTAATAGTTTAAGCTCTAAAATTAGTGGCTCTACAAAGGTGGATTTTAGCACTTTAAGGATAGACTCCAAAACATCTAAAGGCTCATTATTGGTAGGTGCAAATTGAAATGTAGAGACCATGACTATATCTTTATCATCATCATTATCTAAATCTATGTCTACTACATCATTGACCTCGAGAGGTTTCTTTAGGTGAGAAATCAGATGCACAATCTAAAAAACATCATCCACTATGCTGCTAAACACCTCTATCCTAGAACACTCATCAAAATCATCAAGATACTTCAAAGCTTTAAAAACATTAAATATGACCTTTAGATCCTAGACTCTTATAGTCAACTATCTTTTTTATACAACTATGATAGCTCTATTAGTAGCTAAAAAAGGTATCTATAAAATGATTGGGATCTCATGATCAACCTCTATGTCTAAAACTACAAAATCAGCAAGAAAAATGAATTTTTTTACCCTAACTAGTACATCATCTACTATCCTTTTTGGGTATTTCAGTAAACAATCAGCCAATTATAGAGTCCCAGAAATGGGTTTTGCTTTTCTTATGTCTAGTTTATTTAAGATTGACTAGGGCATCAAATTAATATTGGCACCTAAATCATACAAAGCCTTAACAAAAAACACTTTTAAAAACTTGAAAAATTGCTTCTTTTCTTTCTACTATTGGAATCTTTGAAGAAAAAGAATATAAGGCCTAGATGACTTAATTTTCGACGGAGAAGGCCTAGAAGAACTAAGTACTAAAATTTGAGTAGGTGTCTGTTTAGGTACAATTATCTTATCAACCTTCTTGCCTTTTTCTTCCTTCTAAACTATGACATCCTCTTTTTCATCCTCAGACTCCTCTACTATATCTATAGGTACAACCTAAATAGGGTCACTAGCTAACTACTTACCACTCCTAACGGTGATTGCCTTGCGTTGTTTTTTCCTCTCTCTCTTAACGTTACCTTTGGTGTTATTAGGTAAAGTGCCTTGGGGTCTGGTATTAAGAAAAATAGCTAGCTATCCCATTTATGTTTTTAGGCTCTTAATAGATGTAGTCTAGTTATGAAACATGGTATTTTAGGTTAGCATAAAAGAAGTCTGAACTTTGATCAAAGAACTGAAATAATCCTCAACTAAAGATTTTTTTTCAAAAGGTGGCAAAGGTTAGTATTGAGAGGTGTATGGATTGGGTTTTGTCGCTAATATGGAATAGGGTGAAAACTAGGGGGTTTTTTAGTTTGACAAAAATAAAGTTGTTGAATAGCATAATTAAACTAAATAGGAACAACATTTTGACCTTACTATTGATTCCATGAGAAAATTAGGTTATTCCTTCATCTAGGGTTGTATATAGAAGCATAGGGGTTATTCGGCTGCTTAGGATTTTAACCTAAATATTAAACACTTTCTATCTGACTATGACATGAATCACTTGTATGACTTACCTTTCAAACTTCACAACATGTAACTAAACTATAGGTGGACTTCTGTTGACTAGAACTAGGCTCAAAAGATGTAACCTTAAGATTTAGAGACTTAACAAATTTGGCTAGAGAATTTACCTTAGCACTTAAAGTTGTAAACTCAATAAGTTCATACACTCTTAAGGTTTTCCTAAGATGTTATCTCTCATTAGATCATTGACAGCTATTGGTGGCCATGTCCTTAATCAAATCATATACAACATCAAAAATCTTACTTAAGAAGGCATCAACTGTTACAGCATCTAGAACAATCCTAGTGGTAGGTATCAACCCATTACAAAAAATCTAGATTTCTAACCATCTCGATAGTTCATGGTGTGAATACTTCTTCAAGAGCTTATTGTATATTTCCCATGTCTCATACAAGGTCTTTGAGTTATGCTAGGCAAAAGTGGCAATGTCATTTCTCAACTTAACCATCTTGGTTAGAGGAAAAACTTGGTTATAAACTTCTTAACTAAATCATCCCAGGTAGTAACGAAATCAAGTGGCATAGAGGCTAACCAACTCTTGGCTTTACCTATAAAGGAAAAAGGAAATAACCTAACCTTAATGGTATCCCTAGTAACACCATTATGTTTGAAACTATCACATATCTCCAACAAATCCCAAGGTAAGCATTAGAGTCCTCGCTTGTATGACCAATAAATTACATCGAATTTTGAATCATTTGGATGATTATAGTTTAATATTAACGTTATTGGCTTGAATGGCTGGCCTCTAAATGCTAGGTTGGAAACCATTAAAATCGACCTAATGGCTTTACTATTAGCTTGTTTGACCATTGTGGTAGGATCAACTTGTCTTTTCCTTCAAGTCTCTTAAGTGTGCTTTTTATCTTGGCATCTAAAGGGATTAACTCACGACTCCTAGTTGGGTGTATATATCATCCAAAAGGATAACTAGACTAAATGAATAGTTTTTAAAAGAAGAATCTAAGTATGTATAACTAATAGGATGAGACAACAAAGAAAGTTAGTTTTGCACACCCTAAAGAAAACAAGATCAAGGTAAGTTAGTAACTAGCCTAGCATATGTATACTAAAGGTGAATTAATCTATAGATAAGCATGTTAAAGCACGATATTAACCTAAGACTCTTGACTCATAATCCTTAGTAATGGCACCAAAAGCTTATTTATATGATTTCTATAAGCGCATAGATTGTTTAAGTAATAATAATGACCTAAGTCAAGATATCATTCCTATGAAGATTAGTTAAAAAGCTTATACTAAGTACCTATTATCTTTATACTCAATCTAAAGTTAATTCAATCAAAGAAAATATACAATATGAAACTAGTATCAACAAGAATAGAAAACCAAAGGCAAGAAATATTGATAACAGAAAGCATATCTATAACATGTTTGAAAACTTAACAAAGCAGTAACTAAAGTGCTATGAATGTTACAACATGTGGATCAGGGAACCCGATCGCTGGATGTGGGAAAACAATTAAAAGCATTTTTTTAAAAAAACATCAAAATCAAGGAGTCACTTTCAATCTTTTTTAAGGTGTGATTGGTCACTCGAAAAGTTTATCCTTTTAATAAAACATTAAAAAAAATTTTAAAATTTATTGAAAAGATATTTTTGGTCTATGAAAAATAAAGTTGGGTCCAAGAGTTGGTTATGCGTAGAGAAGGATTAGCACCTTTACAAAGCTCGTTAAAAACAATACCAATTGATTGCATGTTATCCTTGAGTTTTTGTAAAAAATGATCCTAAATTTAACGTTTACAAATTAATTCCTTAATTTTATTTGTTCATTCTTGAAATCAAGTCTTTTAAATTTTATATTTTTGAAAATAAATCATTTTTAGTTTTAACTTCTTCAAAAAAAAAAAAAAGCAATTATTTTTGGGTCAAGATGAAAAATCTTAAGTATCGAAACACTTCTTACACTCCCCTATATTTAGGCTGAGTTCCAAAAATGTCTCTAGATTTAGAAGTTTTCAAAATGCCCTATAGAACCAAGTTAATATTTTGCATAAATGATAGCCATTGACAGTCTCTTATATTTAGGCCAGATCTCAAAATTTATTTTTACTTAAAATATTACTTTCTTTGATTATGATTTGGAACATTTTCTTACAACACTTTACTTATAAAACATGTGAATGTACATGCAAGGATATTATATGAATGATAGTTAAAACATGAATGAAATTATAATTTAAGGATGCATGTAATAATAGATTAAAATGGAATGCAAATACATGAGAATGGATCAAGGGTTGGCTTTTAGGGTTTGGCTAGGGTAGGATATAGGGTCTGGTTAAGGTCTAGGGGTTTGGTATGATTTTATTTGGTTTGGAGGTTTAGGTTGGTTTAGTGCAGCTTGGGTTTGGTTCAATTTGGTTTGGACTTTGGGGTTAGGTTCGACTTAGGTTGATTTGATTTTGGAAGGGTTGGTTCGGTTTAGCTAGAGGTTTGTTTCAAGGTTGGTTTTAGGTAGAGGTTTGGTTTAGCTAGAGGTTGGTTTGGTTTGGGTTAGTTTGATTTGAGGCTTCGGGGTTTAGTTAGGTTTAGGTTTGGGGTTTAGGGTTTTTTTTAGGGTTTGTGGTTTGAGTTTGGAATTTAGGGTTTGAGTTTGGGGTCTAAGGTTTGAGTTTAGGGTCTAGGGTTTGAATGGAGTTTTAGGGTTTGTAATTGGGGTTGAGGGTTTGCATGGGTGGTGTATGTGACAAAATAGACATGGAATCAATGCATAATATAACATTTGATGCGTGAAATGGGATTAAACACGGAAGCCCAAAACTTAAGCATCTTTACAAAGATAACGTGATCTACGTTGAAAAAACAAAGAGAGTAGGAAATTTGGTGGAAAAACTGGCAGGAGGCGATTAAGCAAGGACTTCAGCAGAAAACAAAAAGACTAAGGAAGAAGAGAAATACAAAACTAGAAAAAACAAAAGGAAGACAGGAACGGGATAAGAATAGGGTTGAAAAAATTAGGCAAAGGAGGACACAAAGACAAGGAAAGGCGAAGGGCGAGGGGCGTGGAAGCGAACAGGAAGAGAAAATAAGCAGAAATAGAAGTGTGAAATAGAAAAGAAGATAAAACCTGTAGCACACGTGAAGCGCCAAAAATAGAAAAGCAGAAGAGGGAACTGTGACAGACCTACACCAGAATGGAAGGGACGTATGAAGCAAACCTGAATGAAGCAAAAAAAGCAAACTGAAGGAGGAAGGCAAACAAATGAAAAGCATTCAGCAGGGAAAAGAAAAAGAAGGCGGAGGACGGGAAGTACAGTTTCAAAAAGAAAAAAAGAAAAGCAGTAGCAAAAATGAAAAATAAAGAGGAAAAGCAATCGGGGGAAAAGACAGGCAGCAACGAAGAATAAACCAATAGAAAAAAGAAGACATAAGAGCGATGGTGAAGCAGGAAAAAGCAAAAAAAGAAAAAGAGAAAAGAAAGGAACAGAAACTGAAAACGTGAAAGATGGAGGAGAGGAGGAAGAGACGAGCAGCAATGAAAAAGAAACCATTAGAAAAAGAATAAGCAGTAGTAGAAAAGAGAGACACCAGAACCAGGCGAAGAAAGGAAAATCTAGCAGACAAATAGCAAACAGGAGGCCAGCAGCTTGTGGAAGGTTTGCAGCCATGGTGAGATCCTCCTCTTTTTTCTGGTTAGAAGTTATTTCCTTTTTTTTTTCTTTCTAGTTAGAAGTTATTTCCTCCACGTGTCATGGCATCTCCTTTGTTTTAGGTTTATTCCTTGTGTGTTTAGAATAGTTTCATGGCTTAAAAAAAATAATGGCTTAAAAAAATAATATAAATAGTTTCAGGCGTATATCTGGTTCTGTTTGGGTGTCAATATGTATTTTTTTTTTTTTTTCAATCTGCACGGGTTATATGGTTTCTGGAAGTTGGCTGTATCCGTTTTTTATCATCAATAAAATCATGGTTTAGCAAAAAAAGAAAAAAATATCTTTGTTTACGTAAAGATGGTTTGAGGAAGCCAAAGCTTCAAACTTTCAATGTTTATCTTTGGCTTCTTTCTGCTGAATGTGATCTGTTTACAACAACTTAGAGCTCTTTCGCTGGCATATCCGTTATCTTGTGTATTTAGAGAAACTTAAGACTCCAACATGTTCTTTGTTTCTAGTTTGTTTTCCTTACAGCTATTTGTAAGAAAGTTTAGACTTCTCTTTGATTTGTTTTATTTTCATGCATATTTTATACTATTCATGCTCATGCACATTTTTCTTATGCAGTTCAAATAGAAAGTCTATTTTCATGCATGTTTAATTACCTTATTAGTTAAATTTTTATGCTCATTTTAGTTTTTATGTAATTTAGCTTCCATATATTTAAATTACTTTAGATGTAATTTATTCTAAATACATTTTAAATTTATTAATTTCATCATACTTTAAAAAATAATAATAATAATAATAATAAGAGTAAATAATAAATATTATAATAATAATATAAATAATAAAAAAATCCCTATCTAACTGTTGGAGGAAATTAAAAATCGTGTTAAAAAAATTTTAAATAAACTAATTCTATCTAGATTTAGGGGAATTATTAAATAATAAAAAATAAAAAATCATAATAATAATAACATTTTTAATAAAAAAGAAATATATAGAAAATATAAAAAAAATTTCTTATTAAAGAAATTATAAAAAATGAGTTTACTCCAAAAGTTTGATTAGATGTTGAAAAATTTTAGAAAGGTTCGTAAATTATTGAAAACCTGAAACCCCAATGTTAAAATCCTAAATGAAACCTTAAAATCAATGCCCTAAAATTGAAATCTTAAAATCAAAACCCCAATGTTAAAATCCTAAAATCGAAACCCCAATGTTAAAACCCTAATTGAAATCCTAAAATTAAAATCCTAAAACCCTAAAGCAAAACCCTAGGTGAAACCCGACACCTCAAATGAAACCTTTACCCCTAAGCGAGACCTCGAAACCCTAAAATAAAGTTCGAAACCTTAATCCACTCAAAACCTTGAGACCATCTAAAAATTCAAGGATTTATGTGAAAACCTTTTTGTAAAATAATTGGTTCTTGAATGTTGCTTAGGTGATAGGGTATTTAGGAAATTTTATTTCATTAAGAAATTTTCATATAATTTCATAATTTAAATAATAATAAAATTAAATAAATAATTAATAATAATAATAATAAAATAAGATTTTAAATATAAATAGTCATATATAAACTCTACTTAGAGGTTGGAGAGTCTAGGAAGTCTCTTTACATTTAAAAATTCGACTCCTAAAGTTTGCATTTTTATCATCATTTGCGTACATCTCGTTTTTAGATTAATGTTTACACTCATTATACATGTTTATGTTTATTTTAATTAATGATGTTTAATATTAATTACACCATTCTTCATTTTTACTGCATAAAAAATTAATTGAAAAATTGTTTCAAAAATAAAAAAATAAATTAAATTTTAAATAATATTCAGGGGAATATAATTTTTGATATTCTACCTAGATGTTGGAAAGTCATCAATAATTATATTTTCAAATAATATTATTTTTATTTTCAAAAAAATATTGTGGTAAATCTTAGACAAAAAGGATTATCTTTAAATTCTACTTTTATGTTGGAGAATTTTAAGGTATTTCTTTAATTTAGAGATTTTCATAGCATTTTTAAATAAAGATTTTTAAGTAATTTTATTTCTTCAAAATGAAGGAAATTATAATTAAATTTCATATAAAAACTATTTTTGTTCAAAATTATAGATAGCGTGTGACTAATTGATATCAATTTTATGGGAGTTATAGAGGTAATAGCCTTTGTTTATGTATAATCGACTTCTGAATCAAATCGTATTTTCGTAAACCTAAGTTATCTTTTTAATAAAATTTAAACCTATTTTATTGTTTTACTAAAAAGATAAAAAATTTTCTGACCAATCAAACCTTAAAAAAAATTGGTGGCAACTCCACATGTTTTTCACAATTTTAAATAATTATGTCTAACGATCGAGTTTCCAGACCAAGACGTTATGATAGCTTGGTGACTCCATTGGGGAACTTTTGAGAGCCAGGTCAAAAATTTTAATCATGCACTATTGAAAGTTTTGGATTTAATTAGGTTTATTTGATATTTAATTTAATTCCTTTTATTTAAAAAACAAACAACAAAGAATATATATATATAATAAATAAATTGCATGATTAGTTAGTTATTATCTTTTTTTGATTTTATTATTTGTAATTTATTTATATTGTTTTGATTGATATATTGTTTTACACACTTTTGCATATTCACCAGCACGCATGAGCTCTAGACCTGGGCTCTGTCCTTATTAAGAGGAACTGAAGTAGCTATGCTCCCGTGAGGTGATAACCTTCATATTTGCTATTAAAACACTTTCATTAATATTGAATCCTTTCCATCTATAGCCTATAATAGGTGAAGATTGATGTGCCTTATTAGTTTGTAATAAGTGATGATGTAAGGTTTGATTTGAGAACCTTTAGAAGAATAAATCCTGACTCAACATATAATGAGTCGTAGGAAGCCTGCTTAGGGTAGAGCCGTATCACCTTTTTTTGAAAATTGCCAAAAATTGGGACAATATACATATTTTGTTATTTCGTTGTATTATATGGTTATTTTACTATTTCCAGTATTTATTTGTTTTGGATTATTTTATTTGTATAGTCTTTATTCTATTACTTATATTATATAGGCATTATGTTTTAAAAGGGGGAAATTGTTTTGGGTCAATGATCGCCAAAAATTAAAAAAAAAAAAGTTCTTATGGAGCTATTAGTAGTGTCAACCTTTTATCAAAATTATTTAGAAGATTAAAAGCCATGCTAGTCTCTTTCATAGAAATTACCTAAAAGTAGGTTATGTTGGGCATTTTGATGCTATTTGTATTTAAGGTAATAGCATAAATAAAGTTAGGATAAAAAAAGTTTAAATAAAAGACGTAAAGAGAAAAAATGAGATTTAGGAAAAATAAAGAGTTTGTCATCTTTTTTAAATTCAATCATTGCATTCTACATCCATCATTAAGGTGATTTGTATATTTTGAAATGTTCCATTTTTTTTATATATTTGCATCATTATCATATTTAGGCATTTATACACATTTTTTGCAACATGCAAATTAGGAATTGTGTCATTCATTCTGTAAGAATAATAGCATCAGCATTTTGGTTTAAACTTTTAAAATAAAACATTTGTTGCAGTAGATATAAGAAGCTGAAAATATGAAGGATCAATTGGAGGCCCTAATTAGTCCGTTAAAACGCAATCAAGAAGAGTTTGGTCATGACATTTGAGAGATGACAAAATAGCTCACTGAGTTGACAAAAATGGTTGATAGACTTAAGAAATTTATTTTGGTGCTTTCTCAAAGGTCTCTACCAATTTCAGCTCAAGTCCTATGAAGTCATGGAGTTGCAAAAATCTAATGATTCTCGTTGGGCCTGGTACATTTCTTGAGCATGTTGAAGCGTTTAGTGGTTTGAACAATAATTAAGGTTTGGATAAGATTATAAAAATGATGAGTGATCTAACCATGTAAGTGTCTGAGCTCAAGAATTTGATTTTTAAATTAAAATCACCAAGTTTCATGTAACTTTCACCAATCATTTTGAGCATGAACTTGCATTCAAATCTTTTTTATGTTTGTCTTTAACCTCCTTTTCAAACATCTAGGATTAGACCTAAAAATTTCATGTAGTCTTCGAGAAGTCCACATTTCGAGCTTTCCATTCTCCAATCACCTATTCAGCCAATTTTTAAACTCTAAACCTTTGCACCACTATCAAATTCTTGGATTCCTAGTCAATCTATTGCCTAAAAATTACCCAACAAAAAGAAATAGCTAGATCATATCCCCATTTCATGTGAAAAACTCTATCCCTATTGGTTTGAGAGACTCTTTGTTGTCTCTATGCCTTCAAAGCTTTTAAAGCCTCTACACCCAAAATATTTCAACCCAAAAGCAAGATGCAAGTATCATGGTGGGATTATGGGGCATTTTATTGAGAATTGTAAGGGTTTCAAACACAAGGTACAATCACTCATAAATGCGAAATGGTTTGATCCAAACATAGTAAGAAGTTAAAGATTTACGAACACTGAGAAGGGGATGGCATGATGATGAACATGGATGGGATTTTTTATTAAAAAGGGTTTACAAGTGATAGGTTATTTGGAAAATGAAATGCTTTGCGATTTTGTGTTGTCTTTTTGAACTTAGATATGTGAATTACGGTTTGTCTTTAATTCTTGTCCCTTTTTCAATTTTCACATTTTTTACCAAAAAGCTTTGTCAGTTGTGCATTCATTCATTCATCCATTTATGTATCCATTCAATGGAACGTAATTCATGTGTGCTCTAAAAAGAAAGAGTTTTTTCGAGACTAATCCTATAATTTCTGGAAAGGGTCAAAAGAATATTGATTTGATAAGAGAGATGAAGAAGATTATCAAGAGGCTTTTTGCTCAAGGAAATGATCAACCCAAAGGGCCTAATTTAGAACCCTTAAATTAAGAATCATGGAATCTAAATGAATAGAGGAGGTATAATCTTTTAGGAGAAAGGATTCAAGTTGTTGAAGGTAATGATAAATCTTGTAATGCAAAGGAATCTTATCTAGTTCCAGATGTGGTTATTCCACCCCAGTTCAAGGTTTTGACATTTGAAAAGTATAATGAAACTGGATGTCCTAAGATACATTTGACTTACTACTGTCACAAAATGATTGGGTATATCGATGACAAAAAGCTATTTATTCATACTTTTGAAGAAAGTTTAGAAAGCAACCAAATTCATACTTGAAGGGATTTATCTCAAGCATTTTTGAAGTAATACTAGCATAGGTTAGAAATGGCTCCAGATTGATTATCCTTTCAAAACATGAAAAAGAGTCACAACAAAAGCTATAAAGAATATGTTGCTAGATGAAAAATGGTTGCATCATAAGTCCAACTGCCTTTAACTAATAGGGAGCTGAACTTTCTATTTATGGATACCATTTCTTCTTATTATTATGATAAGTTGATTGGTAATATGTCCTCAGAATTTGTAGATTTACTATTTGCTATAGGTAGAATTAAGGATGAGATAAAAATAAAAAGAATTATGGATGTCAATGTGAAAATTCATAATGAAATATAAGGGAATGTTTTCAATGAATATGCTTAAAAAGTAAATGTTAAAAGGTGAAATAAGAGAAACCTCAACATGATACTGGAAGATTTGATGAATGACTATTCCCAATGGTCATCTTATTATTCCCAACCAACTTCTCGAGTTGGTAATTTTTCTCAGCCATTTCATCTGTGTTTTCTAGTTCCTTTGTCATAAACATTCACAAAACAAAAGATCAACCCAAACCATTCACAAAGTGGTAAGAGAAAGAGTCAAGATGTATCATTCACTCCTAATATCTTATGTCGAGCTCTTCACCTTACTTGTCAAAAATCAAATGATTTCCATTGTCACCTTACTCGAAGCGATATGATCACAATACAAAGTGTGAATTCCATGATAGGGTCGAAGGGCATTCCATAAAAGATTATACCACCTTCAAGGCTACAGTTTAGGCTTTGATCAATGCAAATCTTATAAAATTTAAAGAACTAGTTAGTGGTTTTGATGATTGATAGTGCCATGTCACAGGTCAACAATGCTAAAGTTGAAGTGTTAAGTGGAGAACTTTTGCTTCTATAAGTTTGAGTGTCATCTCAAGAATACTATTGAGAATGTGAACTTTTGGCTAGGTTTAAGTGTTTGCTTTGCATGAATAGATATTGTGCATCATAAGTGTTTCATGGATTTATATTGTCATTTGATATTTTCAATTTCTTTTAAATTTTGGACTTATAGATTTTCTTTGAAAAAAAATAGCAAAAAGGAGAAAAATGTTAGATTTGAATAAAGCCCCACGTTGTTAAGTACTGAGGCTATAGAAATAGAAATGCCTTAAGGGAAAAGAGAAGGAAAGAAGGAAAAAGCAAAAAGAAAAATAAAGTTTTGAGTCTCGAAAGAGTTGGTGGTTACTATTAGAAATTTCTCAAATGCCTAAACACCAATTCTTAAATCATCCAAATGACTCCATTTCATCAGCCATGACCCTTCAAAAGCCAAGAATTTGAATTCGTGAACATTGCCTTCACCTGATAATGTTATGATATCTGTAAACATCAAATTTTGTCCAAAATATTTATAACATGACTAACTTGGGCTCATTTGTGAATATGGGCTAAAACCATTAATATAGGACCATTATGTAAACCATTTAGAAAGACCATTTCCAACCAATAAAAAGTCCACAAATTATGACATTTGGAGGCTTAAAGTTAACTCAGATCAAATCTGATCAAACTTGGTCAATAAAGTTAAAATTAGTCAAACAAAGTCAAAATTGCACAAACTTGGTAAAAAAGGATAAAACCTCAGTCAATTCTCAAAATTCACAACCTAATTGGAATCAATGTGATTCAAAAGTTAAAATTGGTAATTTTTTAAAGCACTAAAATTTTTTATTGCACTCAGGGAATTGCAAAAGTACTAAAATACCCCTTTAAAGGTATTTTCATAATTTGGCCTTCCCAAGCTTGAATTTTCATAAAACTTTTCAGATCTTAATTTTCTAATATTTCATGGTTTTTGGTGCATTTGAAATTATAGCAGTACCTCGAGAGGTGAAATTACCAAAATACTCTTTAGGGGTATTTTTGTCATTTGACCTTACCAAGCTCAAATTTTCACAAAAGTTTTTAGATCTCAATTTTATAATACTTCATGAATTTTTGTGCTTTAAAATCTCCAAAATGACCATGGGAACATTGATTTCTGATAAAATGACCTAAATACTGAAAACTTTATACTAAGGTAAAATGGTCTTTTCATTTAGTTTAAGGGCTATAAAAATCTAACCTTTATAGTGAATAATATGGACCACTAGATCTCTTATTGAATCTTGATCCAATGGCTAAAGATTTTTCCTTGAAAAATAAAAGGAAAAAACTTTGGCCCTTACATGAGATTTGATCTAAGGGCTTACATTCACCAAAAAAGAGATTTTTTTTTAAGGGTCTTTTTTTTTGTACAAAGAGGAGGGTTGTCAAATAAAAAAGAAAATGGAGAGAAGGCTTGAAGAAAAAAAAGAAGAGGAAGAAAGTCTGAAAAAAATAGAGAAATCTTGTAAAAAAAAAAATGAGGCTTTAAAAAAAAGGTTTTTTTGGAGAAAAAGTTTAGAGGAGGAGAAAGAAGAGAAAATAAAAAGAGAACCTTCTGGAAAAGAAAGTTTAGAAGCTATCACTAAAAAAAAAGAATAGAAAAAGAAATGAAAGAGCTGCCATAAATCTTAGAGCTTTACCATATTTCGATTGGTTAGATCTTTATTGGTATAAGCTTTAGCTAGCTTTATTGTCCATGGAGCTTTGAAAAACCTTTTCCTTGGATTAATGACTATTGACTCCTTGTTTCCATGTGTGGATTGTTTGTAAATAAAACCATATCTTACTCTGAGACATCACTTGTGTTCTGATTATCTCTATTGAGTTGCAGCTGCACCTTACTATGGGACACCATTTTTGTTTTGTTCATTTTTAGCAAATAGTAGCAACCTTGGCCACCTTATATTTCCTCTCTTGTTTGTTTGTAGCATTTGTCTTATTTATCTTTCCTACCCCCATTAGTCAGCTTAAGGTAAACTATGGAACAAACATGCTGAGAAAAATGTGAAAATGAAACTAAAATCTTGTTATTCAATTTTGGATGGGCAAGTCATGGCTTTGAGCTCTTTAGTGGGAAGTCTCCCAAGCCTATGGTTTTCAAAGGCTTTTCATCTTTCAAGAATTTTCAAAGTGGATCACTTTAAGTATGGCTTGTATTAGTATAATAATTAAAAAATATTTCTTTAATGATGTTATATTTATTCTTACATAGAAGATATAGGCTTAGCTTCGAGTATCCAAAGGTTAAAAAAAATTCGATTATGCTTTTTTTCTCTTTTGATGGTTTATGAACTTCAAATTCCACTGTTGATGGTTTGAAATTGGTTACATGTTATTTTTCATTTTCTCCCATGGTTCACATATTATACCTTTTCTTGCTTGAATAAGCCAAATATTTCATTACCTACATGTTTCTTTCTATATGAATGGTGGGCTTAAAAATCTTCAGTTTTCATTTTTTTGGCAATTCTTGTCTCTATTGGGGGGGCTATTGTTCATCCCCCAAGCTCATGTATTTTTTTCTTCTTTCATCTTTTTATGTCAAACCTGATATGGGGGCTTAACTTTTCCAGCTTTGTCAAGTCTTTATGTATAGGAGTTATTGATTGTTCATGCAATATTGCCATTTTGTTCTTTGCCCTT